>NW_021131609.1:296403-448392 GCF_004193835.3 Ostrinia furnacalis
TTACTACACCCCTGAGCTGGCAGACGCCAATGTTGCCCCTCAGTCCGGTCTATACGACCCATGACGCCAGGGGGGGGCCCATTTAGTCGCTGGCTAGTCACCGCCTGCCATTTTTTCAGTCAGAGACTATGAACCAGGCAGGTGTCCCGTAGTCTCCATCCATAGCCCAGTAACCAGTCCATCCATCCTTCATCCATAACCCTAGTCCATTCTCCAATAACTGCAATAGCTCCTGTGCACAGGCTGGGGATGGTCTCTGGCTACATCCCATAATATAGTCAGAGACTAGATCCAGTATGTGCACCACTTTCACTTTTGTCGATTATTTTGCGTTTAAAACGGCCTCTACGTGTTGGATTTGTATCCCCACGCAAGCCTTATAAAGGACCGGGCCACTTTTGACCCGTGAGCTCCAAAGCGTACAAATAATAATAATAATAAATATCCTTGGACATTTTACACTGCGCTTCTAGTCCCAAACTAAGCAAAGCTTGTACTATGGATACTAGAAAACGGATATAAACATACTTAAAAACTTTTTTTTATAAATACATACTTATTATACATAGAAAACACCCAGTCCAATACAAACAAATATGTTCATGCACACAAATGTTTGTACTGAGCGGGAATCGAACCCGCTACCTCCGGCCTAAACTACACCAAACGGCCGACTGTAATTTATGATTATAATAAGACTAGTACTTTGTGTTCTTTCTACGGTACAATATAGGTAGAACAAACTTACCTGACACCGCCCATCTATGCACATGTCCAGGCTGCCTGGTCTGCATCTGGTGCCGTCGGACACCCTCGCTGCCAGCACAGCCACCACCACGCGGTCTTCTTCGTCCAGTGACACCGTCTGGGGAAAGACATGAAAGATACAGGCTATCCAAGTAGTCATCCTAAATCCTATTTTCCATGTCTTTTTCTCGAGAAGCCATTAAGGCTTCATGGATAAGGCCAGACAGAAAATGACCTTATAGTTGATTAGTACATTCTGAAAAAATCTGGGATCTAAATCAAACTCTGAAAAATTATCTATGAAGGCGATCCGTTGGATGTTTTTTTGCACAATTTTTATTTTATAACAGAGGCGGAACAAATAAAATAAACGAAGCTTACTCAAGGATGGAAACACAAACAAATCAAACTTACCGGCTCAATACTCTGCCCAGAATGCTGAGGAGTGCCTCTGCAAGTCAACGCGCAGGGTTCAGCATCATCTCTATGAGCTGTCCAATGGAACAGTTCTCCACCATACGGGGTGCTATCATGGGCACTGCACTGCTGTTCTCGCCAGATGTCTTCTTCAAGGAGGGATATGTTGCCACGGCATGGCTGCGGAAGAAATTCTTGGTAAGTATCACGTAAAGTAGTAAGCGACTGCCCGCAGAATTGCTAAAATCAAGTGGCAGTGGGCTCGCAGAGCTGATCGCCGCTGGGGCAGAAAAGTTCTCGAATGGGCCGGAAGGGTAGTGTGGGTAGGCCCCCCACTAGGTGGATTGACGATCTGTTAAGGGTCGCGGGAGGTGCCTGGATGCGGGGCGGCGCAGGACCGGTCGTTTTGGAAAGCCTTGGGGGAGGCCTTTGCTCAGCATTGGACGTCATTTGGCTGAAACGAAATTCTATGTATTCTAACGTAGAACGCAATTCCGATCCGCAAGTTACGCTTGATGTAAAACGCTATTTGAAAATTATTGTTACGCTTGATGTAATGTTGGATAAAAATCGAAACTGGACTAAAATACTATATTACTATACTACACCTTGGTTAGTGTCGTTAGTGAAATGGAATACTCGTATCTCATTTTATGAACCAAATAAACAATTTTTGTTTCTTTTTTTTAAAAGAGAATAGAGAATCTGTAATACACAAAGACCTATTTTTTTCCGGTAGCTTCACCTGTACAGAATTCGGTCTGCAACAAGTTGACACATTTAATTCTCTTAAGTTATAAGGCGCAAAAATATAATTTCTAATAATACCTCCAAACTCGCAAATGTCTTGCAGAACTCTACCTCTGATTATTTACTTTTATGTCAGCGTGGTTATTCAATTNCACCATCGTTATGGTTATGTGGTTATCTAAACGATTCGACATTTCCAACTCAATATGATATTCTGTGGAAATCTGTAATTAGCTGTAAGTTTTATTCAATACTAATGTATAATATTACCATAATGTATCGCCGTTGATTTCCCAAATAAATAAAATAAATAAAAATAAGTATAGCCTCTCCCTTTTTTTAGGTAGTTAGGGAAGGGTCGCACTTCCAAAAGATAAACCTATACTACCTACTTAATAATCTGATGATGACAATCTGCTGAATTTTGGGGGAAGAAAATCGGATTGGTGAAATGTATTTTAATGTCCAAATAAGTTAAATCTATTTTATCATTTGAATTGTTGGACCACCGTTCAAGTTTGCAAAATCTTCTAAGAGATATTTTTTTAAATTCACAATATTATGCCTTATCATCATTACAAACACCTCTGGTGCGCTTCTTCTTATCAAGAACTAGCTGCGCCCTAATGTTATAGCCCAGCCGTCCTCGATAATGAACACAAATATTGTCGTTTCAGTCAAATGACGTCCACTGCTGGACAAAGGCCTCACCCAAGGATTTTCACAACGACCGGTCCTGCGCTTCACTAACACTAATATAATTTTTCAAATCAGACCTTTAGTTCCTTAAATTCAATTGCGCGTTCAAGCAAACAAAAACCTCTTCAGCTTTTATTAGTAAAGTACGAGTATAGGTACAGTCACGGAATGAAAAGGTTCGTCAGTTTTCAAATTGATTCCTTCAACGAATCGCGAGCACATATTACCTTTTGAAACTATGTTACAGAATAATCTCGAGTTAGAGATAATAGAGTTATATGTGCCGTGTGGTGACGGCAGAGTAGAATACATTTGTCACCAACCCCTACTCTTCCCGCGGGTGTCGCAAGAGGCGACTTAGGGACTACACATCAAACAGAGAACGGGCAGCAGCGCTCTCTGAAAAACATCAATCTTTTAAACTGCGATCTCCAACCCGCCTGCCAAGCGTGGGGATTATGGCAAAACCCTCCACTATAGTGGAGGAGGCTCATAGTCCAGCAGTGGACTGTAAAGGGCTGTTGATGATGATGAGAGAAAATATCTTTAACTGTTCGATAAAGAATTGAGTATTGAGTATTGAGTTCGTCAGTAAAGTTCAAAATTATTCAGAACAAAGTTGTTTGACGATTTATCTTGTCAAGAAGATTATTATGATTGATAAACTAAAACCTTCTTGTTGGTTCAACCTGCCATTATTATTTCTTATAAAATAAAAAAAACTATTGTCAATTGGTCAATGTCATCATTGCATTGCACTGATGGGATAGAAAAATAAACAAGCAAAACCTTATTGGTTAGCAAACGTCATATTTATTTAAATGTTAGCAGCACTGTTTCTTGCACTGTTATGTTGGCAGGTTTGACTCTTACAGTACCTAGTGCTAGCGAAAACCGACACTAAGGTGACGAACCTTTTCATTCCGCGACTGTACACCAAATGTTCTTCGAACTTCCCCGTCAGTGTGTCCCAAAATCTCTTTAGTAGAATCCTCCGAATAGGTTTGAAAAGACAGGGAGTGCCGGTAAACCGGCAAATTAATGTTCGGCAATGATAATTCGAAATCGAACTCTCGAGCGATGGAACGTGTACTCCAGTTTATTTTGTATTGTGAACGCCTTTTGAATTGAGTAAAGATATCGTCGAAGATGGAATGGAGGCCGCGTACCGGAAAACGCAGCGTGGGACCTCCACTTACAAGGTGGACCGACGACCTGATAAAGGTAGCAGGAAGGCGCTGGATGCAGGCCGCTACCAACCGTGCGATGTGGAAGTCATTGGGGGAGGCCTATGTTCAGCAGTGGACGTCCTATGGCTGAAATGATGATGATGTTGATGATAAAATATACTTAACGTTAATTTATCAAAGTAGCATTAATCCGCAGCTTCGCCCGTGTGAATTTTGATCTGTCACAGAAAGACTAGGTCATACACACTTTTCATCTTCTCATAAATAAACATCTGATGATGTAACTATATTGAATCAAAAATTTTATTGAAAATTGATATTCCTTGCTACTCGTACTTTTAGTCGAATCTCTTATTCAGACGAAAATAAATATTTTACTCATAATTCTTAACGATTTCTACTTAATTATTACTTAAGTAGAATTTTGTAGAAAAACAGCACTAAAAGTAACTTATTTATAATAATGAGCTTATGCGATTGATTTTCAAATATGAAACATTATTTCACTTTGACATCAAATTATTAATGTTCCCAAATCAATAGGACTGTACAAGTTATTGGTTTACAAGCTATATAAGTGCATATCAAAGGTAGTGTATGTTAGTTGAAACGATATTAAAGTTTAACTAAATAATTAACTAAGCTCGCTATTAAAATAAGTATTATGTTCAACTTTCGTATAAACTATATTATATTTTTATACTTTGCAATTCTCTTGGCCTCTAAAAGTAAAACAGTAAAATAGAAAGCAGGCGCCAAAAGTCATAAAAGTAAAACTTATACATTATATCCTATATTCTGGATGATAAATGTGTCTATCCTTGAACTTTACTGCGTCAACATAAGACTCAAAATCGAGTGGCAATTTTTTTAAAGACGTTAGATTGAATGACAAAGTTTTATTGGGCGCGTGTCAGACCGAAAAGAGCTTTTTAGTGTTCGATATTGTAAGAATTACTTTCCCGGAATGTTACATTATGTTCTATTGTTTGGCAGTTGTAACTTTTTGAGTGAAAAGTCCTAGATTTGATTCCCAGTGGAATGATGAACACATACAGTTATTCTATTTTATCCAGTCTATATGTAGTTCGTTAGGTAGCTGTTTTTGCAGACTTCAATTTGTCTAATTGGAATCACGAGGAAAACACGGGAAGTACCTACAGTTGTTGCAATTCACGAAGACGAGTGAGCTTTGGCTCGCTACTGTTCGTTTTTCATAGGATTTGATAGACATTATTACACTATCGTTATGTACATTTACACGTACACACACAAGTAAAGGTCATTCGCCTTCGTGAGTTGCAAGAAGTGTACTCGATCATTAAAAATTATGTGAAAATATTTTATAGAACTGACGACACTACGATGAATTTCGTAGAGCTTTGCTACGCGCTACGACCGTAGTGATGCTCGTAGCAGTACAAACTACGAGACATTGATACCGAAAAAATGTAAGTATTTGATTTTGAATGGTTTGATTTGTCATGTTGTATTTTTTAATAATATTATTATTTTCTATGTTAAAATATTATTTTGAAGTGACAATAGCCAACTAGACGTATACTACAAGTGCTAGGAGTCTTAAATTTGACATGGGGGTTCCTTTTAGAACGCAGGAGCTCACTAAGACGGGATTTTGTTAAATTTAACCCCTTAGGGGGGCGGTAGTTACTAATCTATCTATCTGTCTATGTCAGCCTTTGGGTTCGCCTTCGAACATAGGCCTCCTCTTCAACCCTCCACCGACTTCTGTCCCTGGCCACACGTATCCAGTTCACTGCAGCCTGCTGCCGGATATCGTCCGTCCATCGTTTAGGCGGTCTTCCCCCCGCGGGTGTTGGAAATGGGCAGGGCACATTGCACGGATGAACCAGGATCGCTGGGTCAGAAAGACCCTGGAGTGGAGACCCCGCAACAACACCCGCGGCAGTAACTTATATTAACGGTAACGGTGTAACAGTCGTCCAAGCCAGCCCAAAATGGTTCAATACTTACCCGTGTCAATACTTATATAAATCCGACAGCCTTGATTCAATTTGTCTAGGTACCTATTCAAATCCATTCGCTTTTCTTTTGTTTAGTAAACTACATACGGATTTCTTTTGCCACAAAATAACAGAGAACAGACATCTTTTTGAGTAAAATAAAGCCAGAGCAGAGTTAATTTGAATGTGGTGTCTTTTGTAATAATTTGGTACTTAATATGTAATTAAGAGGCGGAGGACCTACAGGGCTCCTATTGTAAACTGTTGCGAGCTCAAAACCTGCAGAGGATATAAATAAGAACGAAGAATGTATTAAAGTTTTCTCCATTTTTTTAATTTAATCACCTTTTTACTATTCAAAGTTCTAATTAGTTTTGGGGTAAACTTATTGGCGTGACAGTTAGAAAAAGATCATTAGAGTGATTTAGGTTTATGAAAAAAAGGAATTTTCAACACTGCAGAAATAACTGCAGAGTAAATAAAAATACTGACCACAATCCAAAATGACTTCCTGAACATATTAAGCAAACAAAGAGTGAGTGTTATTAGTACAATAAACCCTCGTTTTTATGGTGTTTTCATAAAACACCATGATGTGCAAGCAGTTTCGGCATTTACCCGGCATTTTTGCGATGTACCCGCAAAATAGTTTACTCAGATCCGAGACCGTAACTAACTATAGTATACTGCTTTATGTTGTTGTTACAGTCATTATTATGTAGTGCATATGATAAACTTGCCAGGATTATAAAATAATATATAGGTCGCGCAACGAAAGTTGAGGCTATCAACACAAGCAATGATTTTTATTTATACAGGGTGGAAACGTTAAGTGATCTCACTTGATTATTTCTAAACTATACAAGATATCGAAAAACTGGTGACTGATCCTGAAAGTGCTTCACGAGCTCTATCCAACGGTACCAATAATAGGTTACAAAATTAACTGGATCTATCCTAAAATTCAGTGTTTCCAGCTTCCATACATTTAGTACAGCCACAGTCATGGCACTCGTGTCTTGATAATCGCGATTACGGCGCGATCAAAGGCCAATGACAAGTCGCGTGAACTGTCATAGGCATAGCTGGGCACCGTTAATCAAATAGTTAACTTCGTTAATCGTTAAACCGTTACTAAAAAAATTAACTTCGTTAAACGTTAAAACGTTACATTTCGAAAGATTTAACGCAAGTTAACGTTAATCGTTAATCCGTTAACACGTGATAATAAAACGAAAAAAATAATTGTATGCAAGGTTCAAATACACTCAGCGGCACGGAATTTGGCCCAAGCCTAAACAACCAGATATGAGGCCAAATAGGTGTCGTATACCTAAGTTTCGTGTGACATGTTAACAGAACATTTGTTTTTGTTAATTTAAGAGGCTAGATTAATAAAAAAGTTCGTCTGTTTAACTTTTTTGACTCTAGAAACGCATTTCGTTGTTGGAGCGTAAAGATTACGGGTAAGTTTAAATTCGATATTAAATGTTGTAAGGGTTTGGTGTTTTGTTTTTTGTTTTTAAATTAATCTTAGGGTTATTCTCGATTCCATAATTTGAGAATAATGCCCATTACTCCAGCTCAAGTTGCTCAAATAGTGTTGCTTAGAAGTCAAGTGCGTATGTAGCGGGAGATGGCTGAAACTTTCAATTTATGGCGTACAAACTTAAGATACACGTTAAAAAGGCATGACCAGACCGCCATTTACACAAGAAGACCAAGAAGTGGGGAATTAAGGTGTATGTCAGCGCGCGATGACCCGATTATCGTGCTTGCAATATCAAGAAATCCGGTTCTCACTACGTTTGAGATACGCCAGCGTTTAGAAACAGCAAGCCCAGTGAATATCAGTGAGCACACAATAAGAAGAAGGATGGAGGATCATAACCTGCATACTCGAAGACCAGCTCGAGGACCAGAACTTCTCCGATACCTTCGCGAAGTGCGACTGACGTTTTCTAGAGAACATGCAAATTGGACGCAAGGCTTCCGAAATTATTTGAACCTTGCATAAGTAGGTACAATTATTTTTTCGTTTTAGGACAACTGCATTTCAGAATAAAAGCTTGTTTTTAAAAAGTTTTTTTTATTATAATTTTATTTTACACTTTTTAGTTGTATCTCAACTCAATCTCAGAGCCTTGGTACAATTACAATACAATTTAGCACCAAAGTGCTCGAAAAGACCAATCCAACAAACCCAAACTCGATAAGTTTCCACCGTTTCGTTAAGGAATTCCTATGGCCACCTCCTGACTCCATCATTAGACTAGCTCAATGGTACCATAACACTGCATTGTCATCGTACTTACATAAGTATACCAAATTTCAGCTCAATCGGTTGAGGAGAACTGGTCTTAAATTCAGTTGTAAATAAATTTAAAAAAAAAAACATTTTTTATATCGTTGCGTTAGTGATCAGTAGGCCTAAGATGCGCACCGTGATAACTTTTATCGACGTCAATTTGTATGGGCAAAATCGATAAAATGGCGTGATAACCGCCTATCACGATGCTCATCTTAGGCCTACTGGTTACAAAAACTGTTGTTTTGGGTTCTGGAAGTTCTGGAAGCCCGAACGTACTTGTCAGAATGCGTTTTTCAGCGTGCCTGCTGTATCTTTTTGGTAAATAGTAGGTACTGGATTAACGATTAACGGACTTAGAATAATTTAACGGAAGTTAACGAGTCCGTTAACATTTTTTAAAGTTAACTTAAAAGTTAATCCGTTAATGGAAATGTTAACTTCGTTAATTAACGATTAACGGATTAACGAGTTAATGCCCAGCTATGGTCATAGGTCGCGCGATGTGTCGTTGGCCTTTGATCGTGCCAGCGATGGCGATCTGCATGCGTTGGTGTGGTTGAAGCTTTAATGCGCTGCAAAATTACGAATCCCTTATGAAATAATACCCAACAGAACAGTTATTATAAAACGAAATTGGTCCATTCACATTCCGCTAAAACAACAATCAACTAAATGTTTCCATATTGCTCTGGCTCAACTAAAACAATTACCATGGAAACTTTTGTATTACACCACACATTGTGCACACGATTTTCAGCTTTAATGCATCGACTTACCGGCCAAGGATTTTCATGGGATACGGGAGCTTTGGAATGCATTTAATTCTAAACTTTACATCTGTACATTTAGAGACGAAACAATTTTCAGGATCATGGAATTCTACACATTCCAAAAGGCGTCGGTTGCCGCTGTTGTAGTTATGAAAGGATTGCACTGAAAAGCGGTTTACCTTGCATTTATATACGGGGTGATTGCTCTTTTGTTAACCGACAATAAAAGTGAGGAAATGTTTTTAAATTTATGAGTGAATGTTATTCAATTAATATTGAGTTACAATAAAGTACTCGTAATAATTACATGCATTATGTATTATTAGTTAAATAAGTTCTCGAAAAATGTAAAAGGGTTTTTCTTGAAGAATTAAATCTAATATGATTTTTGCCCATCTTTCCATTACAAATGTTGGTCTCGAAGCGCTGGTAGGGTAAAAAGATTATGAGACATGTAGAGGCTCCTTAAGAGCAAAGTGACGATTTGTAAGAACTATTTATTAGTCTAAACAAATAAAGAAATTTTGACTTTGACTTTGACTAATCGATTATGCAAAGTATTTCAGAGAATGTTTGTTTTATGTTTTTTATGTGACAAATGATTATGATGATGATGACTATTTATTTTCTGCATACTTTTGCCACAAGTTATAGATTATTATTTGAAGTACTCGTATCTCAAACATAAGTTCCATCCTAGGTTCCATCTTTCGAAAGATAAGTCAAAATTGCATTCTTCAATGGCTCCCATAATAACGGAGTCCTATTTCTTTAGTTTTCCTTAAAACGTCCGACTGTGTCAGAGCGAGGAACGGACGCTTTCTAAATTACTCCATTATTTCCAGATTAATTTCCAGGTCGCCTGGAAGCCGGTCTGAATTCTTAAACTATATTACATTTTATAATACCCCTTACAAAGTATTCGCACGAACCGTCGCGTGATTTTTTTATTTGGTGAAGAAAGAAATAGGATTTTCTTGCAAAGTTTTACCACAGTTCTACTTTATAATTATTACTTCATTTATTCATTGCATCATGTAATATTATTGGAAGTAACTCTTGATGCAAACAGCGTTTGCTCCTGTATCATAATACTATCATTTACCATGTCAAACATTGGACAAACCTTAACGGTAACAGTGTGACGTGATTTTGCGGCACTAATCATCTTATTCAAAGACAAATAAATATTTCTATTTCTATTTCTATTGCTATTCTTGGATAAGCAGTATCTACTTGTTAGCTTGGTTGCTAAAGAAGCTCTTTAATATAGGGTTGATAAGTGGACTAATTTTTTTTTGCAATGCGGCAAAAAAATTACCCTGCACTGCTCCTTTCTGCAGTACAGCACAATGTAGGTAGAATATTGAAGTCTTACCTGACACCGCCCATCTATGCACATGTCCAGGCTGCCTGGTCTGCATCTGGTGCCGTCGGACACCCTCGCTGCCAGCACAGCCACCACCACTCGGTCTTCTTCGTCCAGTGACACCGTCTGGGGAAAGACATGAAAGATACAGGCTATCCAAGTAGTCATCCTAAATCCTAATTTCCATGCCCTGCAGGGCATCTTTTCTTGAGAAGCCATTAAGGCTTTATTTATAAGGATAAGGCCTATAATTACCTTACAGTTGATTAGTACTTTCTGAAAAAATCTGGGATCCAAATCAAACTCTGAAAAATTATCTATGATGGCGATCTGTTGGATCTTTTTTCCACATTTTTTATTTTATAACATAGGCGGAACAAATAAAATAAACGAAGCTTACTCAAGGATGGAAACACAAACAAATCAAAACTTACCGGCTCAATACTCTGCCCAGAATGCTGAGGAGTGCCTCTGCAAGTCAACGCGCAGGGTTCAGCATCATCTCTATGAGCTGTCCAATGGAACAGTTCTCCACCATACGGGGTGCTATCATGGGCACTGCACTGCTGTTCTCGCCAGATGTCTTCTTCAAGGAGGGATATGTTGCCACGGCATGGCTGCGGAAGAAATTCTTGGTAAGTATCACGTAAAGTAGTAAGCGACATAGCCAGCAGAATTGCTAAAATCCAGTGGCACATAGCTCGCAGAGCTGATCGCCGCTGGGGCAGAAAAGTTCTCGAATGGGCCGGAAGACGTAGTGTGGGCAGACTCCCCACTGGGTGGACCGACGATCTGATGAGGGTCGCGGTAGATCCCTGGATGCGGGCGGCGCAGGACCGGTCATTGTGGAAATCCATGGGGGAGGCCTTTGTCCAGCAGTGGACGTCATTTGGTTGAAACGTAACACTATTTCTATTTGAAGATCATTTGTTACGCTTGATGTGATGTTGGAAAATCAAAACTGATCTAGAAGACTAATCATTTATGTAGCACTTTGATTTGTGAAATGTAAAAGTCAATTGCAAAATCCAGTATAATCGCCATGAATATTATCTCATTTTATGAGCCAAATGAAATTTTTCTTTTCTTTTTTGTAAAGAGAATAGAGGACCTTTATTGCATAAAGAACTAATTTTTGCTGATAGCTTCTCCTATAGATTTCGGTCTGTAATAAGTTATAAGAGTATTCACAAAAGATGCTTGCTTATGTGAAGCAACAAATCGAACGCACAGAATTGAATAGAGCTCTTTGATTGGTTCATGTGTCACTCTGTGCGTTCACGCGCACTGTGAGACCTCGTAGTAATGTTTGTGAATACGGGCATTAAAAAAGTAGTAAAAGTAGGGCGGAAGACTCTAATTATTTTATGATCTCTACTTAGAAACAAAATAGCTTCGTACATCAGCGTTTCAGCTCGCAAAAAAACTTGCAAAACTCTACCTCTGATTATTTACTTTTATGTCAGCGTATTCAATTCTCTGTTGTCAATAACATCGGTATTCCAAAACATGCCTTCATTAATACGAGTATATCCTTTAATATGAGAAAATCAGGAGTTTCGCACAATCCCCTTATAATGATGTGAAATGTCAGTATTACACAATACATTTCGGAGTTCGATATCATTAATGGGGCAGGTTTTATGCCCTTTGAGGCACGAGTACCGTTTCGATGCCAACAATGTGTTATTGATACTTTTTCCTGTACAGATCCGTAATTATTACGAGTGTCTGTACGTTGATTTTCCGTTTCGGGGTATGCACATCAAAGTGGGAAATGTCTTTCTTGGAAGCCAGAAATAATGTAGGTGGTACTTGTAAGTAAGCGTCTTAGTTATAAGAAAAGATTCCTTTTCCTTTCCAGCAAGATTGTCCATATTACGAAACAGTGGATTAAAAAGTACCTATAACTAAACATTTATAGCACTTATGTTATTGGGTATATCAGCGTCTTCCCATAACTTGAAATTGTAGCCATGTTTTTGTTTCTTAGCTCAGACACAAGAGTAATATCCTACTCTACCTTTAAGTTAAAACTTGACCTTTGAAAGACCATTGGTTGAGTTTTTATTAGCGGTCAAGCTGTAGATCCTGG
The DNA here is from genome assembly GCF_004193835.3 of Ostrinia furnacalis. NCBI lineage: Eukaryota > Metazoa > Arthropoda > Insecta > Lepidoptera > Crambidae > Ostrinia > Ostrinia furnacalis. The sequence continues at coordinate 308,737 of NW_021131609.1, forward strand.
CTACACAGGAGTTGCAGGGGTGGGAACGAGAGGTGGGAATAGTCCCGTTTAAGTTAAACCACTTCAAAGTAAAAGTTTTCACACCATCTCCATTCACTCCATAAATGTTACAGAAAATAAAACTACCCACAATTCCAAGATTTCAAACAAGACCAAACTTTTTACGGCACCGATCCAAAACTTCGTCTTGTAAGACGTAGATTTCAAATCAAATATATTCATGAACTATTTCCCTGAACAAATACAAAATAAAACACTTCTTTCTTGAGACAATTGGTCGACCAAGTTATTCAAATTCAGAGAAAAGAGAGTTACCACTTATGAGTTTAATCGCCTCCGAGAAAGGGGGTAGGGGAATGTGAGAGGAATGACAATGAGACTAGTGATGGTACTATTTTGTATCGATAGACTTTAAAAATCTGGAGGACTATCGATTTTATCGTAAGTAGTTATTGATGATATTATGATTCATTGACTTATTAGAATATACTTATGCCCTGCCGGTAATCATCTAGAAATGTGTCTTGTATAATAATTGGGAGATCTGATAAAAAAAAAGAGAGTAAGCACTTTGCTCCTGAATTTTTAAGATGCATCCAAAAATACATAACCAATCACATAATCATGCTGGAAGATGACCTTTTGGCCCGATTTCCACCAAAGCGAAGCTGAGCACAGCGGAGAATGTTGGCCGAGAATAGAATTTGATAGCGGTGGCGATGCGGCATAGAGCGGATCTGTGCGGAGCGGAGACGAGAAGTGGAAATAATAAAATCTGATTAGTTATTGAAAATATTTCTACGGAAACCGAGCCTTAGACAAGATTAAACGTTACGACGATTGCTAAAAAACAATGATAGCTGCATATCGACTTCCCACCTATCGATAGTTACACATCACTAAATCGGTTCCTTTCTTAGAACATAGAGGGTGTATACCTCGATTTGTGTTCAAATCTCTCGATAAAGTCTGTTTAGAGTTGGGTAAGTGGGTGATATATTGAGGCAATTGTAAGCGAATATGAATGACTTTTGAATCAGGTATTCCTAAAGCTCAAACCAGTATTTTGTTATTCAAGCCTTTTTACAGATAATTGTTGGGATGTTTATTTATCGAAGGTTTAAGACCTGCAAGTAAAATACTGTTTTACCTTGTAAATTAGCAGTAAGTATAGTGCAAAAAACCAAATAGGTAGCAGGAAGGCGCTGGACGCAGGCCGCTACCAACCGGGCAACATGGAGAGCATTGGGGGAGGCATATTTTATGTTTAGCAGTGGACGTCTTATGGCTGAGATGATGATGACGACTGAGGCAGTAAATTATTTCATATGAAAAAATATAATCTTTCTTTCTTATTCAGAGAATTAGACACTAGGGNAGATTGTCCATATTACGAAACAGTGGATTAAAAAGTACCTATCATTAAACAACATATAACACCTATGTTATTGGGTATATCAGCGTCTTCCCATATTATTAACTTGAAATTGCAGCCATGTTTTTGTGTAATAGCTCAGAGAGAAGAGTAATATCCTAGTACTATCCAACTCTACCTTTAAGTTAAAACTTGACCTTCATTGGTTGAGTTTTTAATGGCGGTCAAGCTATAGATCCTGGCTACACAGAAGTTGCAGGGGTGGGAACGAGAGGTGGGAATAGTCCCGTTTAAGTTAAACCACTTCAAAGTAAAAGTTTTCACACCATCTCCATTCACTCCATAAACGTTACAGAAAATATAACTACCCACAGTTCCAAGATTTCAAACAAGACCAAACTTTTTACGGCACTGATCTAAAACTTCGTCTTGTAAGACGTAGATTTCAAATGTAATTTCAAATCAAATATATTCATGAACTATTTCCCTGAACAAATAAAAAATAAAACACTTCTTTCTTGAGACAATTGTCCGACCAAGTTATTCAAATTCAGAGAAAAGAGAGTTACCACTTATGAGTTTAATCGCCTCCGAGAAAGGGGGTAGGGGGATGTGAGAGGAATGACAATGAGACTTATAGTATCGACATGATATTTTGGTACTAGCTATGGCTTATAAAATTGTTATTCACGATTTATATTAGACCGGGTTCAACTAATTTTGGGTACATATTTGATACCTTTCGTGAAATAATTAAAAAAAAAATCCTATCCTAATAATATCTTAGTATAGTGCCTTAGCGCTTTTACTCTCTAATTCTTACAAAGCACCTAAAAAGTTCATTAAAATATTAAACAAAATACACAGATAAGTTAGTTCCCTAACCAATAACATTAAAAAGCTTCGTTGGCGTTATTGTAAGGTACAATAATAGTTCCCTAAAACGTAGTTGTTGAACATCGATATTAAACTTGTCGATAGTCACACATCACTAAATCGGTTCCTTTCTTAGAACATAGAGGGCGTATACCTCGATTTGTGTTCAAATCTCTCGATAAAGTCTGTTTAGAGTTGGGTAAGTGGGTGATATATTGAGGCAATTGTAAGCGAATATGAATGACTTTTGAATCAGGTATTCCTAAAGCTCAAACCAGTATTTTGTTATTCAAGCCTTTCTACAGTTAGTTGTTGGGATGTTTATTTATCGAAGGTTTAAGACCTGCAAGTAAAATACTGTTATACCTTGTAAATTAGCAGTAAGTATAATGCAAAAGACCAAATAGGTAGCAGGACGGCGCTGGACGCAGGCCGCTTCCAACCGGGCAACGTGGAAAGCCTATGGGACAGGCCTATGTTTAGCAGTGGACGTCTTATGGCTGAGATGATGATGAAGACTGAGGCAGTAAATTATTTCATTTGAAAAAATATAATCTTTACTTTCTTATTCAGAGAATACGACACAGTTTCCTAGTCTTCTCCCGGATTGGATTCCCATTGAAATCACTTTTATTTTCACTATCTGGTACGAAACCTCCTTGTATTGTCAACAATATTTACGAAGTACCTAAATGAGTAAAGTGACTGACATAGCCCGCAGAATCGCTAAAATCAAGTGGCAGTGGGCGGGGCACATAGCTTGTAGAGCTGATGGCTGCTGGGGCAGGAAAGTTCTCAAGTGGCGACCACGAGCTGGAAGACGTAGTGTGGGTAGGCCTCCCACTAGGTGGATCAACGATCTGGTGAAGGTCGCGGGAGGTACCTGGATGCGGGTGGCACAGGACCTGTCTTTGTGGAAAACCCTGAGGGAGGCCTTTGTCCAGCAGTGGACGTCATTCGGCTGAAACGAACGAAATGATTAATCGTCTTGGTTTCTCAATTTACCGTTCCATATTTCCTTCATTCCTCTGTATTCCTTCAACTTCAAAACGATCCAATTTATATCTCAAACACGGACTTTAAAAGAATAATTGAATACCAGCTCGTTCTAAATGTATTCAACGTTTCTGCGAAGTAACATAAAAGTGTAAGACAAGTTATCGAGTTCGAATGTGATTCTCCGTAAAGTAGTTCTTTCTTCCACAACTTATATTAGAGTAGTTCGTTGTAGAACCTTGTGTTAGATATTGTTACTTAGTTCATACTGTATGGAGTTGTTTGGTTTGTTATTTATAAACGTATTCCTTGAACGTTGCTCTAATATTTACCAGGTTGTAGGTGCAATCTTATTTTTGTTGCAGAATCAAATGGATTTCGGCTACACTCCCAATGCTGGCAGAGTTTCTCTAAGTTTGTCAAAAAATTAATCCGAAAGGAAACATTTAAGAAAATAGGCAGCATTTTTCCAATATGGCGGCGCGAGCGGCAACCATACGAGGTCGCAAAGTTGAAATTCGTAAAGAGCACATCGAAATCTATAGAAATACCAATTTTCATTACTTCCGGTAAAACTACCAAATGACAGGACTATGAACTGAATCTATAGGTACTATCTATACTNTCTATACTAATCTATATTAATATTAAAAATGCGAAAGTAACTCTGTCTGTCTCTCTGTCACGCCTAAACCACTGAACCGATTTTGATGAAATTTGGCATAGAGATAATTTGAGTCCCGGGAAAGGACATAGGATAGTTTTTATCCCGGTTTTTGAAACAGGGACGCGCGGTATAAAGTTTTTCTGTTACAGACAAAATTCCACGCGGGCGAAGCCGCGGGCAGAAAGCTAGTATTTTATAAACGTTAATAAACGTCCTGTAAAGTTTAGTAGGTAAGGTAGGTACACTAAAGTAGTTTTTGTGTGACCCAGTAACAAACATTCATCCATACTCACAAACTTTCACATTTATAATATTAGTAGGATAGTTCTGTGTAGTTGAGGGGTGGGTGGATTAGTCAATAGAAAATTTCGTGGAATTTTTTCACTGACATTGTTTATTTGAAAGCTAATCTTCGTAACCACGAGTATTGATCTGATTCGAAGAATTATAATTAGGATTTCTAAGTACTAAAACTACAGGAAATAATGTCTTAAAATAACCCAATGTAATAGACGAAAAAAGAATTCGGTAAACGGAAATCGAAATTGGTAAAGGGGCGTAGTATCTACCTTGGCGAATCTTTTAAGGTACTTACTTGTGTTTGATTGGATTTAGGAAATAAAAATAATCTTTCAGCAAAAAGTACTTTGTGAAGTAGATTTTTTTCTTACAAAGGAATAGTTTTCATGTGAATCTTAGGTAAGTCTGTGGGCAAAAATTGTTCTTTTAGGCGCAGACCACCGACTTTTACTTGTCTGATAGTTGGGTCGGGCTGTTAATCAGTATGGACATGTATGAAAGTGCACACATTACACCAATTTGTAAGCCTTCAAGCAGATTATAAATAAATAAATAAATAAATTTGATATCGGCCGATTCTTCATTCAAATTAGAATCGGGCTCAACTATCGGCCACCTAAAAATCGGTGGTCTTCGCCTAGGTTTACGAGTAGGTATACTTTTGAAATATAATAAATTTTTGAACATAAAATATGTTTTCATTATACTTAAGTAGGTACACTATCACATTCTTAAATTACACTACCGAGTGCTAATCTTAAGTCTAGTTCTTCGTGGTCCTATTATTGTTAATCTGCTTATACCAGGGAATCTATAAAGCCAACTAACTCTTCCGAATTAGAGCTACTAAAGCCTGGTCCGTGAGCACGTAGAATCCCGTCCAATGACCCCAAGATACCCATCCCTATCGCTTGCGCGTAATTATGTTGCTGTCGCGACTGTGCGACGGGCGCCCGCAGTGAGTGTGCGAGCGCGACAGCAACATAGTTACGCGCGAGCGATAGGGATGGGTAGCTTGGGGTCATTGGACGAGATTCTACGTGCTCACGGACCAGGCTTTAGCTTATTTAAGCTCTTTCTGTAAAAGCCATATCAAGCTTTCCGAGCACAAGTAAGTTTGATGTAATCACGCGCATACCCTCCATTAATAGTGTAGTTCTAACTAGTTCAAACGTCACTTCGTCATATACTCGGTCGTGGTGCCACAGTAAAGGAGAAATAGTAATACGTCTTCGTACTAGGGCAGGGATATCACCTAGGGCCAGTTTCTGACTCCAGTACGCTTATTTTATGACAAGTGATTAAATAAAAGCAAAATAAGTTTTTAGCCGATCAACAATATCCGAATAGGAAATAACTCTTGACAGTTTTGTTATTTGTAATGCTTCTTCGTATAATAAAATGGTCAATCCTAATAAAGGTTCAATTTGCATTCATGAAATTATAACATTTATTCATTTCATAATTATTATCCTTTGTTGTTAGAAAGTTGTATTATGAGTTTCATTGAAATATTGAAATCAAATCGTTTTTCAGAGTAGATCTGCATCCATGTAGCCATCGTCGTATTAATTTTTTAGAAAGAATTCCCTTTCATAAAAGTTACTTTCTTTCAAATTCAAAAGCTGCTATTACTGTTCACTTTTACTATAACCACACATCGGAGCATATCTGTTATTACTTGTAAACAAATTTAACCGATACCGGGGTAGTGGTGTGTAATAACGATGTTCGCAACTCGATTAAAACTTATCGGTTGAAGCATCGAATGATAATTGAATCGCGGCGAGTGCTGCGATTGCGTTACAACTTGACGCTTTCAAAACTGCAACTGTTGAATTAATGGGGACTAGGTTTTGTTTTCAGTTTTGCCTTTTGAAACAAACAAACTTTGTAGTCGAGGTTATTTTGAAACGATGACAACTAAAGCGTACGCGCATTTCAGTAGTTTAACCTGTGACGGATTTAATGGTATTTATTTTATGAATATTTTATGTTTAGAACACAACCAACAACCAGTGTTGTGTTTATGTATCGTAGGTTATCTCTCTCAATTTCATTAGGACTATTGCGGGTTTGAAATAAGTTATTTGAAAGAAAAAATAGTTGAAAGAAGTTATTTGAAAGAAAATAAGGTCATATTATGACCTCTGGACAGTATGTTCGAAAAATCTCAGACACCATCGCTCTCTATTAAGTTTGCCACCAGTTCTTTGATGTTAGACTTTGCGCTACCTCGTTGTTACTCTCATCATTGAAAGCAATTAAGAATTGCTTAATATTAGCATACTCGAATCATTATATTATTATACTATGATCTATCATAATTATGATATGATATGTCATCTGATCTTTTTTACCTTGAACAAGTCTATGCCATCAGTCTTAAGTTTTGAATGAATATCGTAGAACGTTCATCCAAATAATAACTAACATAAACAAGAACTGTACGAACATACATCACAGTACTGTCCACAGCACATTAGACTATACATTTAAATTGCAAACTCGCCTCTATTACAACTAGCATAAGATGCCAGTGTAACGCTTGATGTGCAGTCTTATGCAGCTATTGAAAACTCGTCTCTGTTACAACAGACATAAGATACTACATATTCTGTTCATGCGCTCGTTAATCATACCAAATGGAGATGCAAGCCACTCCATTTAACTGTCAAGAGGCGCGTGCAGGATACAAGACACCGATGTAAGATGCAGACAGACATTATACACATAGATGAACATATGAGACGGGCATCCAGATGATTGAAGCATAGGTACCTCCTTCCATTGTATTTATTTAAGGTCAAGCAAAAAAATATGCCGTATAATAATTATAATAGGTATCCTAATTCATAAATACCTACAGGGTGGGCCAAAAATTTGTGCAAATAGCAACGCTTAATTTCTCGAAAACAGTTTGAGGTAGGGACGCGCGCGCGGGTGATGGGAAACTGTGCATATTTTCATTAATTTTCATTTATTATTATTATTGTCATTATGGAGCGCTTTATGAAACGACATCGTGTGCGATTTTTTTTTAAAACTGCCACGACCACCAAGAGTACTTGAGGAGTACCTTATAGTCTTTTTTAAAACCTTTTTATAGCGTAAGGTGAGGGCTATGATTCGCTCCCTACATTTTCTTTAAGGATAGAGATATTGTTTGAAATTCCCCCCCCCCTTTTTCGAGAAAGGTCTATCTTTTGATATAAAATAATGGTAATTTACCTGTATTTTATTGTGCTACTGACCTCCAGATTTGAAGAAAAAATACATAGACCCCAGTAATCTAGCACAGCGACCGTTACTATTGATGTGTTGTTTTGTAAGTATAATTTGATTTTGAAATACTTTGAATTCAGCAATTAATTGTACGTCTAGCATGGCAAACACGAATTTATTCAGTGCAAACCGGTTTATGTTTCAATAACTTATTGATACCATAAATCAACTTTAAACGACTGAAATTAACGATAAAAACTTTCAATATTTAACAGCAATTCAATTTTTAAACTCACCGACTTACAAAAGAAAACCACAGAATAACTAGTTCAGCCGTTTATCAGAAAATCTGTGACCATCTACCCAGTAATGCTGTTTCAGTCCGCTGGAGTTGACTGCATTTATTTAATAACATTCAGTGCTCTCTCGACTTCACTGTGACCGTACAGTGCGGGACAATGTTATGGCATATACATTTATTTTTAAAGAACTTATTTTTTAACGCAATGATCCATAAGTTTAATGCAATTGTAGGAAATATAACAGCTGAATTATACCACAGTAACAAAATCAGCTATCAGTAATAAAAGTCAGTCATAAAAGCTGTCTTTTACCAATAGTAATATAATCTCAAAACTAACACGTAAGTACCTATGTAATTATATTTCTGATACTTTATGTCATTTAAAATTAAGCACAACATTAAAGTGAGGAGTTCGTCGTCTTATATTAAAACTAGCAGCGCGACTTCGTACGCGTGGATCCCGTTTTGTTTTACCACCTTAGGGGTGGAGTTTCGTAAAATACTTTCTTAGNTACGACTGTTCTACTCTGCCCCCAGGTGGCGGCCAGCAGGCCGGGGGTGCGGGGGCACCCTTGTCACCTTCGCCTGACGGGAACGGCTTGGCGTTTCGGGCATTCCCGTCGGACCCCCACAAGTGGGGCGTGTAGGGTCCGCCGTGTAGGCGAGCTGTCGCTGTAGCGTGGTGTCGCGGAAGTCTAAGGCTACGGCCGGATACTCGCGACAACCCCACTCGGGCTACGACGGAACGCCGCGGAGGTTTTAGTGGGTATACCCCGTCCTTTTCCCTTTTTAGGGCGCCGGGAGTCCCATACACCACCCTGTCCCCCGGCAGTGGTGACGGTGCGCAAAGCATTTCCTCCGCGACAAAAAAAGGGGGCCCAAAACGAGCTGTGCCTAGGGGCCCCGAGATGGTTAATCCGGCCCTGTGGACATGTATGAAAGTGCGCACATTACACCGATTTGATATCGGCCGATTCTTCATACAAATTAGAATCGGGCCCAACTATCGGCCACTTAAAAATCGGTGGTCTTCGCCTAGGTTTACGAGTATACTTTTGAAATATGTCGACTACATTTTCATGATACTTCAGTCAATGCGCTATCACATTCTTAAATTACACTACGAGAACTACCTTATACTACTACATAACACTAATATGTAAGTAACCCTGTTTCCTCATGATCCTACTACTATTTGTCCTACTAGTAGGACCACCAGGAAGTTTAGTTCTTCGTGGTCCTATTATTGTTAATCTGCTTCTACCAGGCAATCTATACAGCCAACTAACTCTTTCGAATAAGAGCTACTAAAGCCTGGTCCGTGAGCACGTAGAATCCCGTCCAATGACCCCAAGCTCGCACACTCACTGCGGGCGCCCGTCGCACAGTCGCGACAGCAACATAATTACGCGCGAGCGATAGGGATGGGTAGCTTGGGGTCATTGGACGGGATTCTACGTGCTCACGGACCAGGCTTTAGCTTATTTAAGCTCTTTCTGTAAAAGCCATATCAAGCTTTCCGAGCACAAGTAAGTTTGATGTAATCACGCGCATACCCTCCATTAATAGTCCGGTTCCAACTAGTTCAAACGTCACTTCGTCATATACTCGGCAGTGGTGCCACAGTAAAGGAGAAATGGTAATACATCTTAGTACAAGTTCGTCCGCGTGGCCATTTAAAACCTTACCTCAGAAGGTGGCAGATCAGATGGTGTTTTGTACATACTAAATTATAATTTTAGGAACGCTGGATTTTAAATCATAAAAATGTCAGAAAAGGATTATGTCCCTTATAAATATCTTTTGACAGTCTTACTCTTCAAAAACTACTTTGTTTAAAAAATCATCCCCGTTCCACCTAATTTACCCAATGAACTACTAACAGTATGACTACAAAAAACTCTTAAGGAAAACTGGTATTTACTAAACCGGTTACTTAGTTGTCACTTTCCTTAGTGGTTTATTGTCTTTGGATTAGGGGAGAGGGGGGCATAGTGGAAGGGGTGGGCAAAGCGAAAAATTTGATTTTACCAACACTCTTTCACCCAACGGCACTCGTGCTTCACGTAAGCCAAGCACAGGGCCGACCAAGGTCATTGACCAAAATCAGTCCGGCTAGCGCCACCGAGCAGGCTACATGACTGCGCGATGTAGATCGAGTGAGTTTCTTACGAAATTCAAGGATTTTCGATGCTGGATATTATTGTGAAAAGTGAGTAGTGATGGTATTTTTATTATTTAAATCTAATATCTGTTTATCATAGATTCCTTTGACATTTTGTAGATTAAAGAAATTTTAATACTTTCTTTGTTATCAATTGAAAACTGTAATTATTATCAAAAAGGCAAAGTGGAAAAAATTACAAGGGGGCAAAGTGGAATGATTCCCACATAGAAATATTTAATTTGTTTTTTCAGATGGTTCATAATTATTACAAAAGAAAAACGAACCAAGGCTCATGAACAGAAGATCAAATGAGAAGAGCGATTGAGGAAGCGAGTCTTAGTACGATTAGTTCGGTAGAAAAAAATATGGTATCCTATTTGGAACTCTTCATCGTCATTTGAAATCTGGTGATATTTTGAAGAAGATTGATAAGTTTCGTCCGGTATTTTTCAATAAAACTGAAGCAAAAAATATATGATTTTGCAGTAGTAAGGGACAAGGTTTTTTATTGCCTAAAACAGTTCCTAATTACCAAATAAGTTGTTGTTATTTCATTTAATTGACCTCATTAGCAAAATGCTCAAATAGAGTAGATAAACGCTTAATAAGTGCCTTTTTCACTTTGCCCAAAGTGCAATTCCACTTTACCCTTGTGATAAGGGCAAAGCGGAAAATTATAAACTATAAAAAAAAGTTATTTTATGCCAAAATAGTTAATAATTCGTTAATTTTTTTTAGAGTTATCTATAATACAATACTTGTAGTATCATTTTGACTAAAACTAGTCTTCATAACTTATCTGGTTATTTTTAATTTTTTCGATTGAAATTAAGTACTCCACTATGCCCCCCCTTCCCCTACTGAACAGGAAAAAGTATTTTGAGTTCGCATCGCAAGAATACGATTAGGTATACGCATCTTCAAATTCTGAAGTTAGTACTGTTCAGTTTTACTATAGCCACATATCGGAGCTTATCTGTTATTACTTGTAAACAAATTTAACCGATACCGGGGTAGTGGTGTGTAATAACGATGTTCGCAACTCGATTAAAACTTATCGATTGAAGCATCGAATGATAATTGAATCGCGGCGAGTGCTGCGATTGCATTACAACTTGACGCTTTAAAAACTGCAACTGTTGCATTAATGGGGACTAGGTTTTGTTTTCAACTGAAAACAAAACCTAGTTTTGCCTTTTGGAACAAACATACTTTGTAGTCGAGGTTATTTTGAAACGATGACAACTAAAGCGTACGCGCATTGCAGTATTTTAACCTGGGACGGTTTTAATGATCTTTATTTTATGAATATTTTATGTTTAGAACACTGGTTTAAAATGTATTTAGGTATGTAGGTTATTTTGTACTCACTTTGATAAGGATTTATTGCAGGTTTTTAACAGATGAAAGAAGTTTTTTGAAAGAAAATAGACATCACGGGACAGTATGATTGAAAAATCTCAGATACCATGCCTCTTGATGTAGTCTGTCACCAGTTTTCTACTCGTAATGTCAGATTTTGCGCTACCCCGTTGTTACTCTCATCATGGAAGATAAAGATGAATGTTTGATTTATTTATTACTTTAATTTAACATATTTGATTAAATAGTGTCTTAAATCATCAAATAAGTATAATATTCTAGCTAGAGTGATGTAATCTTTTTAAAGTGTTTGATTTAGCTTGCCCTGTTTATTTACTTTCAACAAGATGTCTAACATAAACAAGAATCGTACAAGCATACATCACAGTACTGTCCACAGCACATTAGACTATACATTTAAATTGCAAACTCGCCTCTATTACAACTAGCATAAGATGCCAGTGTAACGCTTGATGTGCAGTCTTATGCAGCTTTCGCAAACTCGTCTCTATTACAACAGAAATAAGATACCACGTATTCTGTTCATGCGCTCGTTAATTATACCAAATGGAGATGCAAGCCACTCCATTTAACTGTCAAGAGGCGCATGCAGGATACAAGACACCGATGTAAGATGCAGACAGACATTATACACATAGATGAACATCTGAGACGGGCATCCAGATGATTGAAACAATACCTCCTTTCCATGGAAACATACGTATATAGATCGTTTCATCCACGAAGACGTGCCCCACCATTCTTCCGCAATGAGTGCACATGCACATTACAATAATGACGCTCGGATTGCTCGGATCAAATTCAAATCAAATCATCATCAAATCAAATTCCCAACAAAAATTGGTGGGGCGCGTCTCCGTGACAAAAGTCTAACACATATTATAGCATATTTATTTATTTATTTATTTTAAGGACAGTCAACAAAGCATACAACTTATCTAATATAACCTTAATACATCAAACATTATATTGTGGTGTTGCCTTACTTAAAGGCTGCCACGGCATGCAAATAAGTGTACTACTAATAGAAGGCAAACACAATTTCAATTTTCTTTTCTCTTTTACATAAATCATGTTTAGAGTCTACAGTTCGTTTCGGATACATAGTCCAATCTTTAGACTATTTATCCGAAACGAACAAGTCATGCAATACAGCTTTAAATTTACGAGGTGAATATGATATTATGTCGATGCTCCCAGAAGATGACCGTGACAGGCGGCTAAACTGCGATTGGATTCTATTGATTGTTGAAAAATGGCCCAAGTTAGTCTTAAACTCTTTTGCTCGGAAAGCCATATACCTAGAAGGTCTAGCCAGTTTGTAAGGAGTGTTAAAATTAACCTGAGACAGTAGATCCCGGCAGTCGATTTGCCCATTAATAATTTTGTACAAAAAAAGGTGGTCATAAATTATTCTGCGATTGTCTAAACTATTTAAATTAAAGTATTTCAGTCTGGACTCATATGTAGGAAGGCGCTTTGCCAATCCACATTGATAAGATAGGTGCCAGCCAGAGGAATCTTTTTTGAATATGAATAAATTATCTTAGTCTATAAATGGAGTTTCCCTGCGTGATCGAATCAGAAATGACAAAATCGGCAGGAAAACCAAACCCGAATTGCTAATTGCTGTGGCAGTTAGCAGGCACATAGCTCGAAGAGCTGTTGAGCCGGAAAAGTTTTCGAGTGGCGACAACGGGCTGGAAGACGTAGTGTGGATAGGCCGCTCATTAGGTGGACCGATGATCTGGTTAAGGTCGCGGGAAGTACCTGGATGCGGGCAGCCCAGGACTGGTCTTTATGGAAATCCTTGGGGGAGGCCTTTGTCCAGCAGTGGATGTAGAAAACAACGAAACTCGGTTTCTATTTCAATTATACATATTCATTAATAATCCTAATAATCTTAAGTTGAAACGACTGAAATTAACGATAAAAACTTTCAATATTAAACAACAATTCAATTTTTAAACTCACCGACTCACAAAGGAAAACCACAGAATAACTAGTTCAGCCGTTTATCAGAAAATCTGTGACCATCTACCCAGTAATGCTGTTTCACTCCGCTGGAGTTGACTGCATTTATTTAATAACATTCAGTGCTCTCTCCACTTCACTGTGACCGTACAGTGCGGGACAATGTTATGGCAGAGAAAATTATTTTTAAAGAACTTATTTTTTAACGCAATGATCCTCCAGTTGTAGGAAATTTATCTGAATATACCACAGTAACAATTTACAAAGGTGCACACGTATGTAATTACTTTCTGATACTTATGTCATTTAAAGTTAAGCACAACATTAAAGTGAGGAGTTTGTCGTCTTATATTAACACTAGCTTTTCGCCCGCGGCTTCGCCTGCGTGGAATTTTGTCTGTCACAGAAAAACATTAACACGCACGTTCCTGTTTCAAAAACAGGGATAAAAACTATCCTATGTCCTTTCTCGGGACGCAAACTATCTCTATGGCAAATTTCATCAAAATCGGCTCAGTGATTTAGGAGTGAAAGAGAGACAGACAGACATACAGACAGACAGAGTTACTTTCGCATTTATAATATTAGTATAGATAGTATAGATAATTTACTTAAAAGATAGTAGTAGAAGGAAAAGTGTTATAAAATAACCCTCCTTCTGGCGCAGTCCGGTAAATAGGTGAAATGAAAGTGGTTGATGGTTTACATAAAAAGTTTTACAGTCTACTTATATTACATTAAACTAAACATAATCTAGTGCAGCTTCAAGCTAAGTTAGCCATTCCGCACAAATCCACTCGGGCACATATGAAATATCTAATCAAACACCGTCCCAGACGTTCCTCTCGGTTCACATTATTAGTTTGCATCTTGAATTCCTGGCTAATCCAGATTCGATACAAACAGAGAACACAGTTAATAATGACTGTCTCAGTTCCTATATTAGCTCTGAGTTGGTTTACCACGATTAACTTCTTAGAAGTAAAGCTGTGCTCACACAAACTGAGGGCTTAGTGTGAGTTTACATAAAAACGTCGTCACTAGTGCATCACACGCGCGTTAAAAAATATACGAAGATTTTAGTTCTAGAAAGTTTCCGCCAGGGGCGCTGTACAATCCGTCATACATTTAATGTCACTTTTTACGCAGTCGACATCGAATGCGTTTGACTTAAACTCACACTACGCCCTCTGTTTTCAAGAAACAATTCAAATCAAATCAAATTCCAGATACATATAACTTCAGAAATCCTTGTGTTAATTTCTTTGCCTCTTTGCAGTAGAGAATAAGGTCTTTGTGAATTTAGTTTTATGCGTCTTTTAGTCTTAAAATGAGACTGCTAAAGACAATAGAGGCGAAATAAATTATAATCAAGTCACTTAGGGCATTACATTAGATGCCTGAAGTAAAATGATAAGAACTATATTTTACAGTCATGTTAAATTAGCTGATGGGGAAAATACCTACTGAATTGAGATGTTAGAGAATAATTTAAGTTTTTTTTTCAATGCACTAACTTAAATTGATGATTAATTTTTTTCACTGTACCTGTGAGAAAGACACTACCTGTGGTCGCGATCCTCATCAGTGAGGGACCGAGGAAGAAGAAGAAGAAAATACAAATAATATAATTTGTACCACTTTTGTGGAAACGCACACTTGAAATTGAATATTCCGTAAAATGTGGAGGCAGCTTTAACTTCCCCGATCCAAAGCCACTTGGAATTAAAAGCGTTACAGTAAAAAGCTCGGGAATCCCATTATCAAGAGTGACATTGACAATGTCGTCAGTCTATCGAGCTTTTTCCCTATTCGCTTTTATCTCAAATACCGATGATTAATGAAAGTTATTTAAGAATTTATATGGTGGTAATGGATTTAGCTTTACAAAGAAAAGTTCGGGAAGAAAATTTGCATTTAATTTTTTGGGAATTAGGTCAGTTCTGATGAGAAGACGATTTGTGTTTGAAAACAGATTAAACATCCCTTTCTGCAGTAAGTAAATTAAAATAAATATTTTAGCTGACTTTTTTATCTCTTTCCATTTCATTGTTTTGTCTTTCGTCCTCTGTAGAGTCCAGCGCGAAATAAGTTCTATTTTTTAGGCTTTTTAGAACATTTAAATTTTGCCCAAAATGGGAGAAAATGGGAATGTTACTTTCAACTTCTTAAGAAGATTCAAATGTGGTTTTTAATGAAATGTAGTTCAAACTTTAGATTCCCATTTTCATCCATTTGGGGAAACCTGTCGGGGGAAAATGGGAAATTTTCGTCATCATGGCCCATAATTCTGTCCCGCAGTGTACATACGGAACCAATTATCGTGGAGCCACGAGTGCGACAGTTTGATTGCTTGCTACATTGTTACGTTCGTTTGCTAACATTTCTGCGTCCTGAATAAAAGGTTTAATTAAACGCATTTGAGAAAGTGGAACACCGGAAAAATGTGACAATGTGAAAAAAACTACTCGTGACTTTTCCACAATTATTTTATATTTAGGATTTAATATCACCGTAAGTAAATGCAGATTAAAATCTTCAAGGCGGAGCATCACTCATGAAAAGTACGATTGATTTAACCCTCGCTGTACGAGGTGGGGTGTGACACACCCCAGTAGTTTAAAAATCGCCATAATTTTAAAAATTTGCAAGTGCTGAATTTGAAATTCTCAGTAGCTGCAAAATCAGTCCAGCGATGACTACCAACAGAGTTACATGCCTTTAAAGTGCGTGTGGGTTTCACACACCCCACCTGGTACGGGACGTTGTTAAAAAAGTTAAAAAATAATCTAACAGTTTTGGTATAATTTATATATTTTTAGCTTTGTTAATAGAATAAAACTCAATCCCAACTAATATTATAAATGCGAAAGTAACTCTGTCTGTCTGTCTGTCTGTCTGTCTGTCTGTCTGTCTGTCTGTCTGTCTGTTACGCTTTCCCGCTTAAACCTCGCAACCGATTTTGATGAAATTTGGCATAGAGATAGTTTGAGTCCCGGGAAAGAACATAGGATAGTTTTTATCCCGGTTTTTGAAACAGGGACGCGCGCGATAAAGTTTTTCTGTGACAGACAAAATTCCACGCGGGCGAAGCCGCGGGCGGAAAGCTAGTACAAATAATATTTTTCGTGATTTTCACGGAATCTGAAATTTTCAAGCACTTTTAGTCAAATGAGATGACTTTTAGT
The DNA here is from genome assembly GCF_004193835.3 of Ostrinia furnacalis. Classification (NCBI taxonomy): domain Eukaryota; kingdom Metazoa; phylum Arthropoda; class Insecta; order Lepidoptera; family Crambidae; genus Ostrinia; species Ostrinia furnacalis. Next base: position 325,192 of record NW_021131609.1, read on the forward strand.
GCGAATCTGGAAGTTTAGTACTGAGATCCGATGACGTATGTGAACATATACTTATGGGCTGCAATTTATACTTGGTGATACAATTTATGGGCTACTGAAATGGAATAGCATATTTTATAAATAAATAAAATTGTTACACTCCCATTTTATGCATTGAGCATACTCATTTTCTTTCATCAGAATTGTAGTAAATTGAAAACCGATAATCAAAATAAATTTATACCCTTCCAGTTTTTAATTTACTTTTAAATTATAAGTAAATATCTTGTACTTTGTTAAATAAAACGGTTGTCATAATTAATGGCACTAATTAAAAATTATACATAAGAAACTGATTCCTAAATTACAAGAACAACGGAAATTGTGTCTTTTTGTTATTTTATGAAAAAAATGTTATAATACATATTTTCAGCTCAGAGCTTTTTTTACACCTAATTAGAATAAGTAAATAATCAATATTAAATATTAAATTCCACCTAAAAAAATGTTCAATGAAAATTTTATCACTTTGTATATTGGGGTATGTCATACCCCACCTGGTACGGGGCGTAACTTTTAGTCACCTCGTACACGGAGGGTTAAATCATTTATTATTTGAATCAGGATACGCTATCTGTCACAGAACGAAATCCGTAAGGATAAAACTGAGGGTAAAGCTAGTTAAAGAGCTATGTAGGTACACACGGCCACACTGTTAACTATCCATTTCCGTTTTTGCTCTCGCTCTAATCAAATGGCGATTCTTTGCGATAGAACGATGACTGGCAATGGGCAGATAACACTGTTGCCGATAGTACGTAAAAATATTTTTCACAAGACTCCTTTTAGGGATCCGTACCTAAAGAGTAAAACTCTGCTAATAGACAGTTGAAATTTTTAAAGACCGCCAGACGGAGCTACTGGGATACACCACGGGACTATTCCCACCCCTCGTTCCCGCCGCTGCAACTCCTGTGTATCTACAAATTGGCCGCTAAAAACCCAACCAAGATAGGTACTAAAAACAGAAATAAATATTTCAGGAGGGCTGCGACCAGCTTTCACAGTGCTGGCAGTAGTAATATTTGATATACTTTCGTTTCAGTCAAATGACGTCCACTGCTGGACAAAGGCTTCCCTCAAGGATTTCCAAAACGACCGGTTCTGTGCCGCCCGCATCCAGGCACCTCCCGCGACGTCCCCAGATCGTCGGTCCACCAAGTGGGGGACTAGGCACATCCCGCGACCTTTACCAGATCTTCCACCTAGTTTGGAGACTGATATACATACCTGCATGTTACAAATCTTGTACCGCACGGGTTCCCCCCTACAGCCAGCGGGGGAGGAGCAGGTCCTCAGCTGCCGGGAGACTCCTCCGTCGCAGGTCCGGGAACAGAGGGACCACTCGCTCCACTGCGACCAGCCTCCGCGGTCCTGGGAAAGAATAATAATAATAATAAATACACTTTATTGCACACTAAAGATAAGAAAGAAATGATTTGATTAAATTCGTTCTGTTACAGATTTTCCTTGCACCATTTCTTGCACATGACATTCTCATTTTGTCCAGTCTTCAGCCTTCAGCTCGAATGGTAGAGCTAGACGGCTGTCTCAACCTTATAATCAGCTGTCATTTTTTTAAACCTAATCCTCTTGAGGCTCAAAACAGTTCGTTTGTTCATTCAGCCAAGTGACGTCCATTAGGACAAGGGCTTCTCCAATCTGGACAAAAGCATCTTTCTTTATAATAATAATAATAATAAATAATTTATTTCAGACTTTCATCCATAGTTTGTTAGTAGGGATTAGTAACAATTTTTCCTTATATTATGTTAGTTGATAGTTTATGATAATATAATATTATGTTGCCGTGTTGCTCTTCTATTTTAGCTATTAGGAAGGGTTCAATATATTTTTAAAGCGAGAGCTTTACGTTTAAAATAAGTTTTTAATTTGATTTAATTAACCCTTTAAGTGACTTTCCGGCCAAGCGCCATTAGCCCATTTTAAAAAAGATACAAAAATAGAAGATAAAAACCTAGCTTGTATAAAACATTATAGGAACACCTTGCGAACAGCTAGGGGTAGAATTCGCTGCCTGCTGCTGTCTTTCCTGAACACTATAATCCGGGCCTTTTCAAGGTGAAAGTGAATAGGCACTTACAGGACAGATATGTACCATCCTAGACTGCATCTCATTTAACACCAGGTGCGATTACGGTCAAATACCTGCTTTATGCATAAATGAAAACGTGTAAAACATAAAAATGGTTCTCTAACAATTCCTGTTAAGATGAATGTTGTTTCTTTCTCGCATCGATCACAAAGCCTCCCTGAATGTATAATAAGGCACAATCCTTCATCCATATTTCCGCGACTCAATCCCGTCACATATCCATATGCCACTTTGTCAAAACCTCTGCGAAGCATCGATCAGCGTAAAGGCAAATGGATCACAGTTTGGATACAAATAACACATTTATTTGTTATGAGATGTAGGTATGTATTTATGTAAAAGCCACAGAAAATGCTGAAAAACTGATATCAAAGTGGCAAATGAGATGCAACCATCATTTTTGCATGATTTCTGCTATTTTTTATTTATTTATCGTGTCGACAACAAACCTACACAGCGTCAGGCCAAAACTCCGCCACAAGAGTGGCGTTGTCAGTAGCCTTCATTAAATCTTCCTGCGTGCAGTTGTTTGGGCACGCAGGGCACGACACCATGTGCTTCGTCGACTGGGGAACAAAACTTAACACTGACCTGTGTGCTTACCATGAGTTTACGTTAGGTGTGCTCGCTAGCGACTACGTAAAAAAATGACATTAATTGAATGACATATGGTGCAGCGCCCCTAGCGGCTACTTTCAAGAAACAAAATCTTCATAGAGATTTTTGACGTACTCGCTAGCGAGCACACTTAACGTAAACTCATGGTAGGTACACTGTATATACCACTTGACTGGCTGCTGTCATAATATTTTTGTGCCTATTTGAGTTTCGCCATTTTGGCGCTGTATGCCATACTGTAGGCAGATACGATTGTCTATGGAAATAAAATTAGTGAATTTCTTTTTCGCTTACTCCTATGGCTATTCCATAGGCATAATGTACGTCAAAATTAGCTATCGGGATAATCGTAGTGACGCTTCAAATTGGCACACAAAATCAGCTGTCATTTGTATGAGACAACCTGTTCACTACTGTCCAGTATGTGACCTCTAGTCAGTGTTTTTTTTTTTTTGAAGGGACGCGCGCTGGTAGCTTGAAGAGCTTTTCCAGCTCTAGTCAGTGACTAGTATGCATATTGCAAAGGTCACTACAATAGAAGCAAATAATCTGCTATCGTAGCACATTTGGCAGCAAACCAGTTAATATTTGCACTCATGTAACTAGCGCTACATACACGGTTAGTTGATACCGTTGAAAAGTGTTCATTTTGTATGAAAATAAATCCATTTAATAGCACAGAGATTGATTGAGCAATTATTTTTTTAACGTATAATTTAAATACTTTTTTAATCTTCAGAGTAATTTTCGACCATTGATAGCGACAACGACATAGAACGAAAAGGTGTCAGACTCGCCAACTCCGAGAAACGCATCTGTGGTCTAGTGGTAAGACCACCTGCTTCAGACGCAGAGGTCCCGGGTTCGATTTCCAAAGGGGGCAGATTTTTCTGTTCGGTTTGGTTGGTGATAGGGCTTGTTCTAAGCCTGCCTGGCTAGCTACCACCATCTTACCTAAGTCTGTCGCCATAACAACAATGTTAACAGCATTGTTGTATTCCGGCAGTTAGAGATAAGATAGCCATCCGTGGTTGAGGATTCCAGGTGAAGCTCGCTTCCACCTTCGGCCAGATCGTCACTTACCATCAGGTGAGATACAGGCCAAGAGCTTCCTCGTTGTGGATAAAAAAAAACGCGGGTTCGAACGCCTCTGGACTATTATGGTGAAAACACTTGTAACACAAGCATTTAGCCATAGACTACCATAAGGGGTTAACGGGACTATTATAAAGTGCNGAAAGTGCAATATTCAAAAAAATATTCTTTAAAAAATAAGTCCTTGAAATTATACGTCTCAACACTACAAAGTAGTATATTATTCATCTCTAAATCATTCTTCTTTCTTTCTATTTCTTCACAACTCCGAAACAAATGATTTTTGGCCAAATTTTATTATATTTATAACAAAATACTGAACCCTATGACGGGATTCCGTGCGTGACTGTTTTTGCATGCGACTGACCGGAATATTTAAAAGGTCGAGTCTGGAGGTCTATTCTCAAATATGTTCGTATTATTCGATAGTTATTCATTTATTTATGTAATCTTTAATGCCATATTGTGGTCCATAAGGCGAACTTAGTGCCACTGACTGACTCACTCACTCATCACGAAATCTCAGAAACTACAAGTGCTAGGAGTCTCAAATTTTGTATGGGAGTTCCCTTTAAAACGTAGTTGCTCACTAAGTCGGGATTTTGCAAGATTCAACCCCTAAGAGGGTAAAACGGGATCCACGAGTACGAATTCGCGGGCGGCCGCTAGTTATAGCAACAAAGGCTTTCAAATAAAGATAGAGTCTAAAATTACAGAGTAGGACCCCAGGTCAGCAGGTTTTTAACGCTTTAGTTTCAGCTGAATTTTGGGATGCTATTGGGATTTGAGTTATGTGTGATATGTGAAACGGATTTAGATGAAACCAGGCGTTTTGTCAAGGGAATGTGTTGCTAGTAAGAAGAAGTATAGCCGTACCATTTTTCATCTGTGTACTTTCTTTTGTCCGTATTTTTGGGGCAATTATATCACTGTGATGGAAGAATATAATAGTTTTCTTCTATCTTGAGGTTTTAATTACAAACTTACAATCAAACTATACGCTACCATCAGGACCTGATGAGGTCAACAATATCAGGCCATTGCGTATAATAGAGATGTTTCTTGGGTAAAAAGCAAGATAAATACTCGCCACGTATTTTCCACTTATTCAAACTAATGAAAATGGAAAGAGATAAAGCGCGCCAAAGTTCAAAAGATGAGGCCCGTGACGTCAAAGCATGCTTAAAAGTGTAGCACTTTGTGAAGTCACGCGGAACTTCAACGCATCATAACTTCGTAATTACTTGTCTGACAAAATTAAATGAAAATACACGACGTGTCCAATATTTTTTGATAATGTTATTGACGGACTAAAATAATAAAAGCGTAGTATTGAGAATGTAAGAACTACTCTATAACGTTGTCAATATTCATAATATAAAAACATTCCTAAATCTTAGTTAAACTGTATCCAAACGCATTCGCACTAAAGCGCCAGTTTCCGTTTTTTTGCGATACAAAGAGAAACAAGCAACCATTTAGGAACGTTTTCTCACAAAATAACTTACGGTAACGAGAAACAATGTTACAAAGAAAAGGTGTGTTATGTTTTATAACATACAAAAAGGTGTTTCTCAAAACGAAATGTTCGGTGCGCTTTTTGCTAACATATTTGCTATTCTTGATATACAGATACTGTTGCGTGCATGTCTCTGAAGAAAATAACTAGTTCTACATATTTATCAAAAGCACAAATTGAAATACCTACGTTTCCAGGTGGCTAACAGTGAGGTTGATTGGTTCTCCATAGAAACTTTTGTCTTCATCCTTTAAAACTTTTATTTTTGACGCAATATAAGTATTTGTATAGTTAGTACCTACTGTATGTTTAAACTTGTTTATCAGTGAATTAAGTAAATAAGTATCAACTTTGTCTCTTTTTCTGACATAAGGTGACCATCATCATCATCACTTCAGCCATAAGACGTCCACTGCTGAACATAGTATAGGCCTCCCCCAATGATTTCCACATCGTTTAGTTGGTAGCGGCTTGCATTCAGCGCCTTTCTGCTACCTTTATGAGGTCAACGGTCCACCTTATTACTTAGTTCATAAAAATATAATCTACATACTCATAAGTTATAAATAGACAAAGTCAAAATATAATGGACGAAAATACTTTGGTGACTAATAAATCCAAAGAGAAATTGGAGCCTACCATTTGCGACAAAAAACCCGTCTCCAAACATGAATTGAAGCTCAATGCTGAATCAAAACTCACAAACCCATTCAGGTGCTCCACCATACATTTTTTTAACTGACACCTACCACTTTATAGATCGAGCTCAGAGAAAATGGCGGCGGAAATACGTGACACTAAATAAATAACGGCCTGAGTGAGTTTTTGTTGTCAAGGCTGTCATTTTTAGGGGTCCGTGGGACAGCGTGAATTTGTGCTCTGAGGATATTTTTTTATTTCGGATATCCGAAAGTTACGGTTACGGATATCCATAACATCCCTGGTTTTGATGAATGGTTTTTAAAATGGGCTGAAAAAGCTAGCCCAGGAAGAAAAGGCTCTTCGCCCTTTGGAAAAGAACATGGCATCATCATTCTGATGGACAGACGTCCTGATTACAGGCAATATTCGTTTTGATTTGTAGTTCATATTTAGATCTTTGGGAACTCATTTAATTCCATCTGACATGGATACTATTTTTCTACGTTATAATATTATTATTTGTTTTCTATAGGTTTTAATCCTAGTACTAAGCACTGGTAAAAACTGGTTATCGTTAAAAATTTGCACTTATTTGCGGCGTTGTTTTTCTTTCTCTCATAGATGTATCTCCTAACATCTAAATAAGTTGAGTCATTTCGTCAAGAAGATCCAAAAACAGCCCTAGGTAAAATATGCAATTGCAACGTTGCTAAGAAAGTTGATATTATCCTATTTCCCATCTTAAAATTGTTACTAAGTAAATAAATACACGCCTCCACATACGGAATATCCACACCTAGATGCTTGGCACGCTTCGCAGTCACATTTGCTTGAGAATTTTGTCGCAGTTACATGCAAAGCGAGTCGTCCACATGTTGCGTTCTTCTGACGTGCGTTTAATGCCACAGACTTGCAGATCAGATTGTGAAAAGTTTTTATTGAAAAAACTAGCGGCCACCCGCGACTTTGTACGCGTGGAAACGTTTTACCCCCTCAGGGGTGAAGTTCAGTAAAATCCTTTCTTAGCGGATGCCTACGTCATAACATCTACCTGCTTGCCAAATTTCAGCCCGATCCGTCCAGTGGTTTGGACTTTGGGCTGTGCGTTGATAGATCACTATGTGTCACCATTTCCTATTGTACGTTTTTTCGACTTCTTCGGTATTTTTCTATTTTCAACCGACTTCAAAAAAAGGAGGAGGTTCTCAATTCGACCCGTATGTTTTTTTTTTTTTTTTTTTTTTTTTAAGTATCAATCATGGTATACCTACATAAATATTAATTCGTCCTAATAAATAAGTAGGTTATTAGTAATTATTTTTCTACTTTTTAATGTAGGTTTTTTGGAGTCGGTTTTATATCTTTTAAAAACAATATAACGTTACTCTAAACATCCTACAACTCGGTTAATACTTCATTTAATCGCTTTTAAACTCCATATTTTTCTAGAAGTCTCAATGTCTCAAACTAATTTCTCTAATCTAGTCTAATGACGAAGTCGTCATGTGAATATGCTAATTGCTTATTATCTTGTAAAATAATGTTAAAATTTGAAATCAAACCACGCTATAGTCAATTAAACTAGGTACTCTAGTGCCGTTTTGAATTTTAGGATTTATGAATCTCTCTCCACCCACCCACAAGGTGGACCGACGACATCATAAAGGTAGCAGGAAGGCGCTGGACGCAGGCTGCTACCAACCGGGCAACATGGAAGGCATTAGAGGAGACCTATGTTCAGCAGTGGACGTCTTATGGCTGAGATGATGATGATGATCTCTCTCGCTCTTATCGAGATGCTGGTATAAGTGACAGAGTAAGCACTTAATTACTAAATAATAATGTGGAGTAAGTAAGTAAAGCCTGGTCTCTGAGCACGTAGAATTTTGTCCAATGACCCCAAGCTACCCATCCTTATCGCTCGCGCGTAACTATGTTGCTGTCGCGCTCGCCCACTCACTGCGGGCGCCCGTCGAACAGTCGCGACAGCAATAGAATTACGCGCGAACGATAAGGATGGGTAGCTTGGGGTTAATGGACAAAATTCTACGTGGTCAGAGACCAGATTATAGACTCAAGACGAGTTATAGCGTTTTTCTTAGCCCTTCCTTGCCTTATGCTATTTTAAAAATCGCAGATCTATGTCACCGGCACCACACATCCGCACTGTACATTATATTGTATTCTTTGTAACGCACATTCACATTTCATGTTCAACCCATTTTCCCCATTGTCGTGTACGTCTCCCTTTATTATAGGCATTGTTGGAAATTTCCCCGCTTTATGGAAATATTTTTGCGTAACGGAGACTATTTTTTTCCATTTTTCCCTTTTCATAACGGAGATATGGAGCTGTGAACAACCGATGAATGAGAGTAATCGAATACGTCGATAATGATGTTCGATTGAGTATGTTTAGGGAATAAGATTGTTGAATAATCCCATCAAATGTTGAACGTAATAAATCAAAACCCCCGCCTTAACAACTTTATGTAAAATTTTGCCATGACAATTATGGGTAACACTTTGAAAATTAAAAAAATAAAACCGACTCCAAAAAACCTACACTAAAAAGTAAAAAAATAATTACTAATTACCTACTTATTTATTAGGACGAATTAATATTTATGTAGGTATACCATGATTGATACTTCTGGAGCGCGGTATCAGGTGGGTGATATACTGCGTAATCGAATCAGAAATGACGAGATCCGCAGGAGAACCAAAGTGACCGACATAGCTCGCAGAATTGCTAAAATCAAGTGGCAGTGGGCGGGGCACATAGCTCGAAGAGCTGATAGCCGCTGGGGCAGGAAAGTTCTTGAGTGGCGACCACGGGCTGGAAGACGTAGCGTGGGCAGGCCTCCTACTAGGTGGACCGACGATCTGGTAAAGGTCGCGGGAAGAGCCTGGATGCGGGCAGCGCAGGACCGTGCATTGTGGAAAACCTTGGAGGAGGCCTTTGTCCAGCAGTGGACGTCATTTGGCTAAAACGAACTAATGTAATGTGATTACACAGTCGTGCTCCAAATTATCTACTAAAATCTCTAGTTGTCTACCTGAAGTGATGTCCACCTCGGGCTGACTCAGCGCATAGCGCAGCAGGAATGGCGATGCCTGTGTTCTGGATGCCGGTCTCGATGGAGATAGCGAGTGCATCCTTATGTTGTACTGATGATGGTCTCTAACACGGGACTATTCCTACCTCTCGTTCTCACCGCTGCAACTCCTGTGTAGCCAGGATCTACAGCTTGACCGCCAATAAAAAGCCCAACCAATGAAGGTCAAGTTTGTCCCGGGAGAAAGTTAAACTGTCATTGGTCCCGCAACGAAATTAATGAGGGCTATCGTATTTATACTTAACAGTTGGCACCCCTGGCGATTGACAGGACCTTACTCTACAGTGGCGCCATCTTGATGAGTGCAAATGCGATAGTCCTCCTACCACTTTCGCGCTCACCAGTTGGCGCCACTGTCTTCGCTACTAGCAAGTGACAGGACCTTACTCTACAGTGGCGCCAACTGGTGAGCGCTAAAACGATAGCCCTCATTAGAAGAACATATAGGAGGAGTTCGAAGTTAAGGTTCGTCTTCCCTCCATTGTAAAGCGGATGACAGGTGATAAGTTACCTAGATGTCCATCCTAGACTGCATCCCACTTAACATCAGGTGCGATTGTGGTCAAATACCTGCCTTGTTATGCATAAAAAAAAAACAAATGGTTTCTAGTCACCTGTAGTGATGTCCGCCTCAGGCTGACTCAGCGCATAGCGCAGCAGGAAGATGGCGATGCCTGTGTTCTGGATGCCGGTCTCGATGGAGATGGCGAGCGCGTCCTTATGCGGCCGCTTGAAGATCCGCGCGAGCGCGTAGCCGAACATATAGCCGAGCCACGGGATTCCCATGCCCGCTACTACTATCTGTTGAAGGAAGGAATATGTTACGGAATAAAAGAACACATATATTTTATGACTAGCGGCCGCCCGCGACTTCGTACGCGTGGATCCCGTTTTAGCCCTTAGGGGTGGAGTTTCGTAAATTCCTTTCTTAGCGGATGCCTACGTCATAACATCTACCTGCATGCCACATTTCAGCCCGATCCGTCCAGTGGTTTGGGCTGTGCGTTGATAGATCTGGGGGCACGGCAGTGCCCCCACCAAGTCGAGCAAAAAAGCGGCACGGCCGTACCATCCTTTTCTCGAAGCAATTCAGGCCATTTTCGACNTTATAAAGTGCAATAATCAAAAACATATTCTTTAAAAAATAAGTCCTTGAAATTATACGTCTCAACACTACAAAGTAGTATATTTCATCTCAAAATCCTTCTTCTTTCTTTCTATTTCTTCACAACTCCGAAACAAACGATTTTTGGCCAAATTTTATTATATTTATAACAAAATACCCTATGACGGGATTCCGTGCGTGACTGTTTTTGCATGCGACTGACCGGAATATTTAAAAGGTCGACTCTGGAGGTCTATTCTCAAACATGTTCGTATTTTATTCGATAGTTATTAAGTTATTTATGTAATCTTTAATGCCATATTGTGGTCCATAAGGCGAACTTAGTGCCACTGACTGACTCACTCACTCATCACGAAATCTCAGAAACTACAAGTGCTAGGAGTCTCAAATTTTGTATGGGAGTTCTTTTTAAAACGTAGGTGCTCACTAAGTCAGGATTTTGCAACATTCAACCCCTAAGAGGGTAAAACGGGATCCACGCGTACGAAGTCGCGGACGGCCGCTAGTTCTTTTTTTTTTTATGCATAACAAGGCAGTTATAGCAACAAAGGCTTTCAAATAAAGATAGAGTCTAAAATTACAGAGTAGGACCCCAGGTCAGCAGGTTTTTAACGCTTAAGTTTCAGCTGAATTTTGGGATGCTATTGGGATTTGAGTTATGTGTGATATGTGAAACGGATTTAGATGAAACCAGGCGTTTTGTCAAGGGAATGTGTTGCTAGTAGGAAGAAGTATAGCCGTACCATTTTTCATCTGTGTACTTTCTTTTGTCCGTATTTTTGGGGCAATTATATCACTGTGATGGAAGAATATAATAGTTTTCTTCTATCTTGAGGTTTTAATTACAAACTTACAATCAAATTATACGCTACCATCAGGACCTGATGAGGTCGAACAAGATATTTACTACTCTGGTGTACTCTCAACACTATCAGGCCATTGAAGCGTATCTATAATAGAGATGTTTCTTGGGTAAAAAGCAAGATTATCGTCACGTATTTTCCACTTATTCAAACTAATGAAAATGGAAAGAGATAAAGCGCGCCAAAGTTCAAAAGATGAGGCCCGTGACGTCAAGGCATGCTTAAAAGTGTAGCACTTTGTGAAGTCACGCGGAACCTCAATGTATCATAACTTCGTAATTACTTGTTTGATTGACAAATAAAAATACACGTGTCCAATATTTTATTGATAATGTGATTGACGGACTAAAATAATAAAAGCTTTACTAAACTGTTGTCAATATTCATATAAAATCATTCCTAAATCTAAGTTAAACTGTATCCAAACGCATTCGCACTAAAGCGCCAATTTCCGTTTTTTTTTGCGATACAAAGAGAAACAAGCAACCATTTAGGAACGTTTTCTCACAAAATAACTTACGGTAACGAGAAACAATGTTACAAAGAAAAGGTGTGTTATGTTATATAACATACAAAAAGGTGTTTCTCAAAACGAATGTTCGGTGCGATTTTTGCTACATATTTTGCCTTTCTTGATTTACAGATGCTGTTGCGTGCATGTCTCTGAAGAAAATAACTAGTTCTATTTATCAAAAGCACAAATTGAAATACCTACGTTTCCAGGTCGATAACAGTGAGGTTGATTGGTTCTCCATAGAAATGTTTGTCTTCAATTACCTACATCCTTCAAAACTTTATTTTTTTTTATAGTTACTGCTGTGCGTTTAAACTTGTTTATCAGCGAATTAGGCGAAAAAAAACAATTTTTTCTTTTTTTCTGATATAAAGTGTCAAAGCTACATTCATATTTATTTTTCTGTGGATTGTTAAAAAAATATAAATGGTCATGCCATCAGTCATATCATCAAGGGACTGCTAGAATAGTCCATATTATTATAAAAAGTTAATAAAGAAAGAAAGAAAGATACATTTATTACAATGGACATCACACAAATACAGGCAATTACATAGACATGACAGTGGCACATAATAATAAAAGAAGAAAAAATAAAAACAAGAGTAAACTGAGCAGTGCCACCCATTCACCAACAAGATGCCCACTGCAACGGGACCCCACTCAGCATATGCCGTGGCCCACGGTGACGAAGGCCACGGCGCTGGTTTTCAGTGTGCCCCAATACTTAATACTTAATACTTTATTCTTAAAAAACATAGGTTCAAAAAAACAGTCAAAATAGACAAAATACTTTAGTGACTAATAAATCCAAAGAGAAATTGGAGCCTACCATTTGCGACAAAAAACCCGTCTCCAAACATGAATTGAAGCTCAATGCTGAATCAAAACTCAGAAACCCATTCAGGTGTTCCACCATACATTTTTTTAACTGACACCTACCACTTTATAGATCGAGCTCAGAGAAAATGGCGGTGGAAATACGTGACACTAAATAAATAACGGCCTGAGTGAGTATTTGTGGAGGCTGTCATTTTTAGGGGTCCGTGGGACAACGTGAATTTGTGCTCTGAGCTTTCCACCTGGTTATTATGGTGGTTTTGATGAATGGTTTTTAAAATGTGTTGAAAAAGCTAGCATAGGAAGAAAAGGCTCATCGCCCTTTGGAAAAGAACAAAGCATCACCATTCTGATGGACAGACGTCCTGATTAAACATATTAGAACTTGTATTTCATATTTGGGTCTTTGGGAACTCATTTAATTAAATCTGACATAGATAGGTAGGTAGGTACTCTTAAATTCTTTGTTTCCTATAGGTCGTCTAAGTGCCTAGTACTGAGCACTGATTTTGATTTGATATCAGGTACGAGTATTAAATGATCGCTTATGTAGGGCGTTATCGTTCAAAATTTGCAATACTTTGCGGTGTTGTTCTTAGAAAAAAAGTCAATATTCTCCAGTTTAGTATACATTTATAGCGGAGGACTAAGGCACCCCAGGATGATCTGGTGTGCCTCCCAGGATATTTTGGTACCCATTTGAAGATGAAAGATGTACGAATGATGATGATGAATACAGATGCGCCAGCGAGTACTAATTTGCAACTTTTGTCACCCACTAATGCTTGGCACCCGGGGCGGACCGCCCCCACCGCCCCCTCCTTACGCCGCTAGTGGATCCAAAAACAGCCCTAGGTAAAATGTGCAATTGCAACGTTGCTATTTACCATCTTAAAATAAAATGGTTGCAAGGTAAAATCCTAAAATTGTTACTAAGTAAATAAATACACGCCTCTACATACGGAATATCCACACCAAGATGCTTTGCGCACTTCACAGTCACATTTGACTGAGAATTTTGTCGCAGTTACATGCAAAGCAAGTCGTCCACATGTTGCGTTCTTCTGGCGTGCGTTTAACGCCACAGACTTGCAGATTCAAGAAAAAGAAGTTACCAGAATTATTGTAATAGAAACGTTTTATCTTACATTGCTTTTTTATGAAAAATCTAATCTTTGAACAAATAAATAAAGGTATTTTTCTACAACTCGGTTTGTGTTCCACTTCGTTATGAATTCATCTTCGAACAATTTAATTCTCTCCTTTTTGGCAATGATTTTATACTAATATGTCCATATGTTTGTAGAAAGATAAAGGTGATTTGAAGAGAGAGATCGTACTGGAACTTGACCCTATGCTAAAGTTAATTTAGTTACTTCAATGTCGGTACTTGGATCTTTGGATCTCTCTCGCTCTTATGAAGATGCTGGTTCCAGTGAAGCGCATATTTAGCAGAGTAAGTAGCTCTACAAATAAGTGTATCTTTAAGAGAAGCTGTAGCGTTCTGCTAAGTCACTTTCTGTTAATGCGAACCTTAACTTCGAACTCCTCCTATGTTCTTCTGATTAATTTCGTTGCGGGTCCAATGACAGTTTAACTTTCCCCCGGGACAAACTTGACCTTCACTGGTTGGGTTTTTATTGGAGGTCAAGCTGTAGATCCTGGCTACACAGGAGTTGCAGCGCGCGGTGGGAACGAGAGGTTAAATAGTCGCGTTTCTGCTAATGCGTTTACTTGGGTTTTGAAAATCGCAGGTCTATGTCACCGGCACCACACATCCGCGCTGTACATTATATTGTATTCTTTGTAACGCACATTCACATTTCATGTTCAACCCATTTTCCCCATTGTCGTGTACGTCTCCCTTTATTATAGGCATTGTTGGAAATTTCCCCGCTTTATGGAAATATTTTTGCGTAACGGAGACTATTTTTTTCCATTTTCCCCTTTTCATAACGGAGATACGGAGCTGTGAACAACCGATGAATGAGAGTAATCGAATACGTCGATAATGATGTTCGATTGAATGTGTTTAGGGAATGGGATTGTTGAATAAACCCATCAAATGTTGAACGTAATAAATCAAAACCCCCGCCTTAACAACCTTATGTAAAATTTTGCCAAGACAATTATGGGTAACACTTTGAAAAAATATCAGATCTCATGTAGAGTCAAGCTTCTAATGCTACACGATATGACTCTATAAGCCCTAACTTCACAAACTCAACATATTATTTGGTCAAAATTAATGTGACTGGGCCGTTAAGATAGCGTCTTGACAGATTTGTCAAAGAACACTATCACATGGTGTTCCATTACCATAAGTATGTAATCCAGCAATTCCAGCATTAATCTATTCATTTTTGTCACAACTAGGAAAAACTTCCACATTTTTTGATGATTTTGCCAAAAATACTGACTCTTTTATAATGCGAACAGGAATTCCCAGGAAGGATGGGACTGGAATTCCCTGCCTGCTGCTGTCTTTCCCGAATACTATAGTCCGGGCCTTTACAAGGCGAGAGTGAATAGGCACTTACAGGGCAGGTACCATCCTAGACTGCATCTCACTTAACACCAGGTGCGATTGTTTAAATACCTCCCTTGTGCATAAAAAAGTTACATTAGCGGATGCGACTTATAACTGAGATACAAGTACTAATCCTATGAGTACGTTATCAATCGCCAAGTCGTCCCACATATCTCCACAGAATTTAATTNAATGAAAAACGATATACGTGCCTATAAAATTTGAGGGTTGCCCTCGATTTCCCTAGGATCTCATCATCAGATCCTAATTTGGTGACAATGGGACCACCTCGGAAGTGTACCCTATCGAACAAAAAAGAATTTTGAAAATCGGTCTACAATTGACGGAGTAATCGGTGAACATACATAGAAAAAAAAATACATACAGTCGAACATATAACCTCCTCCTTTTTTGAAGTCGGTTAAAAATATCAGATATAGAGTCAAGCCACAGAATAATAATAAGTACTTCTAATGGAATAGAATAGAATAGAATAGAAAACTTTTTATTTGCAAGAAAGGTATACAAGCAGGTAAGACATAGATTAAAACAGAAAGAAATAAACAAGTGGACAATTAACTGCTTGTGCCCCTCTGACAAAAAGGCACCCGCTCAGCGTACATCAAGACCGCCAGGGCTTGTCTTGAAACTGATTTTCAGCGGGGGCCCTCTGTTGTCACGGCGTACCCCTGCTGACGGAGATGCAACTAATGCTACACGATATGACTCTATAAGCCCTAACTTCACAAACTCAACATATTATTTGGTCAAAATTAATGTGACTTGACCGTTTAGATCGCATCTTGGTAGATTTGTCAAAGAACACTCTATCAAATAGTGTTCCATTACCATAAGTAGGTAATCCAGCAATTCCAGCATTCATCTTTATATTCATTTTTGTCTCAACTAGGAAAAACTTCCACATTATTTGATGATTTTGCCAAAAATACTGACTTTTATAATGCGAACAGCTAGGGACTGGAATTCCCTGCCTGCTGCTGTCTTTCCCGAAGACTTTAGGCTGGGTTGCACCATCTTACTTTGACTTTAAGAAACGTCAAAAATCTGTCAAATTCCATACAAAAAACGCCGGTTATCGTTTACCTAGTTACAAAGTTAGGTGGTGCAACTCAGCCTAAGAGTATAATCCGGGCCTTTTCAAGGCGAGAGTGAATAGGCACTTACAGGGCATGTACCATCCTAGACTGCATCTCACTTAACACCAGGTGCGATTGTGGTCAAATACCTCCCTTGTACATAAAAAGGTTACATTGGTGGATGCGATTTATAACTAAGATACAAGTAATCCTATGAGTACGTTGTCAATCGCCAAGTCGTCCCACATATTTCCAGAATTTAATTAAAAGGCTTCATTTCAAAAAACGAATGATCCACGCCAATAAAGCCCAACAAGATTATATTATCAAGACCCAATACGAGCAATTCAATTCGGCGGCGCTAAACAGCCCAATAAAACAGCGCGTCCGACACACATTCGAATTTACAATCAAACGTAGCCTGTGTCGAACTCGGGATGTGGTGTAAGGCACGAGAACTTCGCTTCGAAATAACTGTATGACATCAACATTTTAGTCACAGGACGTCCACTAAACATAGGCCTCCCCCAATGACTTCCACATCACACGGTTGGTAACGGCCTGCATCCAGCGCCTTCCTACGCCTACTTACGGTAGAACCTAATAACATGAAACAATCTAATTGCACCAGCCCCCGCAGATTAGCGTATCATCTGAATCATCTCTACATTGTCGATATTCCACCAGCTCGCTTTTATGATGCGAACAGCTAGAGACTCAAATTTGCTGCTTACTGCTATTTTTCTCGACAGCTTAGTCCGGCCCTCTTCAAGGCGAGAGTGATAGGCATTTAGTGGGCAGATAAATACCACTCTAGACTGCATCTCACTTAACATCGGGTCTGTTTAGAAAAAACATTATGGGCCTAAAATTTGTCGTGGTTTGATCCATGCCAGTCAGTCAGAATTTTGCTAGATCCTTAAATAGTGAAACTAGAACACCCAGAAGATTTCTTAATAAATCAATGAACACTAAACTTGCACTTAAGGACAAAACTAGCTGGCCCAGCGAATTATATGACAGCTGACTATCCTAAAACTTGCAACTAAACTTATCAGATGTAGAAGCAAGTTTGTGAATCTTCAAGTCATCGCTCTCTCTTGTGTTTGGCCCCCCCGCGTGCCACTATGAAACAACAACAGCATATGCAAATTCGTACCGAGGCCAACTCCAATTTGTCAACTGTGGCCTGCTATACCCGCTTTAATCCCTTAACCCTTAACCCAAGGGGGTAAGGTTCAAAATAGAGAGTGCCATTGCCTCGGCGTCAAAGAAAAGCATGATTGTGGATGTTCCAGACTTTCCCTTAGTTTTTTTGGCGTTTGGTTTTACCTTTTACATTGGAACTGGCTTTGTAATGGATTGGCTTTTGCCAATATGATTGAGCTTAAGTGCTGTTTATGTCTGCTTTAGTTTCTTCTTCTTTTTTGATGATGTTGGCAATACACGTCGAGGGCTAAAAAAAAATGAGACCAAGTAATGATTTAATGAAGGATGATAGATGATACCCCTTCCCACCCTTTGAGTCTCGTTATGATTTAGTTTACTGAGATAGACTACAGATAGGGTTGCCAGGGTCAAATTCACAAAAGCCGGACTCTGTGCTTCATTTGGCAGGTAAAAGCCAGACATACCTTTCATAGCCAACATCACTGCAAATAGCGTCATAGCTAATGAGAGTGCTATCATTTTCGAATTAGCATTATTCTGTGACTTGAGTTTCGACTGGCGCGGCAGCCACATAAAAGCCTGGCCACCCTAACTACAGGTATAGATCTGACCTGACTGATAGTGGTATCTACTTAGTACTACTAATTTTCACAATAGCCAATTTATCAATATAAACAAATGCAGGTAATGGAGTTTTGAGCCAAATTGTATCTCGCAAGGTGCAAATGCTTGTGTTATGAGTTTGTGTAATAATCATAACTTACATTTAACATTATTTACATTTAATCCACTGTCTCGTCACCATTAATAGGTACCGAGTTGTAAAACTGACAAATGGTGCGATTATTTGTGAAAATTCCAAGTATAAAGCCGCAAATTAATGTTCTTTAAAACAGACACAATATGACAACACCAGCTGTGGCGTTCTAACGTAGTTTTAATCAATCTGAACTCGTATTTATAAAAGCGAAAGGTCACTCACTCATCATGAAATTTCAGCAACTACAAGTGCTAGGAGTCTCAAATTTTCCATGGGGGTTCCTTTTAGAACGTAGGTGCTCACTAAGACGGGATTTTACGAAACTCCACACTAAGTGGATAAAACGGGATCCACGCGTACAAAGTCGCGGGTGGCCAGTACTTAATAGGTTATGCAGTCATCATCATCATCATTTCAGCCATAGGATGTCCACTGCTGAACATGGGCCTCCTCCAATGCTTTCCACGTTGATCGATTGGTAGCGGCCTGCGTCCAGCGCTTATGCAGTAACAGATCTTAAGTATTAACATGAGTCCCTTATAACCTGCCAATGGGACTAATAGGAGCAAATTAATCATTTTTACAACGGACCCAACATCAGGTGAACATTATGGCGTTGTTATGGAGTTGTAATGTGAGCTATTTTGCTACAATNGTTACAATATACATCGATGTCCTTACTAGGGATGTTATGGATTATGCAGTGTGGGTTATGGATACGGTTACGGATATAGGAATAATATTATACCGGTTTCGGTTACGGTTACGGATATTTTTTTATTTCGGATATCCGAAAGTTTCGGTTACGGTTACGGATATTCTGTGCTTTAGAATGCAAATAGTTGTCCAACACGGTTCATTCAAAATTGGCATTATAAAGATAAATCAGGCTGTTATGCCTTTACATATTATTTTAATGCTATACAGAAAAACAATTTAAACTGCCTACATCCGAAACTATCTGAAACTTTTGAATCGGTTATGGTTTATTTTTTTATTTCGGATATCCGAAAGTTTCGGTTACGGTTACGGATATCCATAACATCCCTGGTGCTTACTGTACATCGAATTGATCTCTGTAACACAAGACACATGTGTCACCACAACAACTCATGCTGGGAGTTGAAATTCAAGCGGCTGTTGAGCACTTCAATCACTCTGACGTCACAGGGTGTCGAATGACGACTGTGACAAATTACACCCGATCCGAGGGCGATTTACATAGAGAGGTTGTAACATAGTTGATAGTAAAGGCACATTCCGCCTCTGTGGTCTAATGGTAAGACCACCTGCTTCAGACGCAGAGGTCCCGGGTTCGATACCCAGTGGGGGCAGATTTTTCTGTTCGGTTTGGTTGGTGGTAGGCTTGTTCTAAGTCCGCCTGGCTAGCTACCACCATCTTACCTAAGTCTGTCGCCATAACAACAATATTAACAGCATTGTTGTGTTCTAGCAGTTAGCCCTATATTTCACCGGGACACCATGGCGGCGCAACCAGTCGCCGGCTACCAACAAAATGTATGCAGCTTTGCGCAACCAAATGGACACTAGGTGAGTAACTCTCTATAGAGCTGTATACATTTTGTTGGTAGCGGCGACTAGTTGCGCCGCCATGGTGTCCCGGTGAAATAATATAGCCCTTAGAGGTAAGGTAGCCAGTTCCTCCGTGGTTGAGGATTCCGGATAAAGCTCGCTTCCACCTTCGACCTGATCGTCACATACTATCAGGTGAGATACAGGCCAAGAGCTTCCTTGTTGTGGATAAAAAAAGTCAATGGGATATTCAAGAAGCTATGATAGTTTGAGTGATATCAAAATAAAAAGCTGTCATAAATAATGGAGATTATGGTAAAACGGAGGGTTATTCCCAAAGGTCCACAGCTCTCTTGTTTTCAAAAAGTGTAACTTCATACTTTGATTCCCAACGGGTCCACGACATTAAAAACAGGGGTTTACAGCTTATTCCTTGTTAGATGGTTATTGATTACCTCCTTACTAATATTTGTATAAGAAGGAAGATTAAGCTAAAAATAAAAGTTGTTGACTAGATTGCTAGAAAGAGTAAATAGTGAGACAGTTTTTACATTATTCAAAAGTGGGCTTTTATAAGTATACGAATTTTCGCTCGCAGTTTTGTTCTCGTTAAACTTTGAAATCCCTTTCGGGTCGGTTTTAAGGGTCATCATCATCATCTCATTTCAGTCACAGGACGTCCACTGCTGAACATAGGCCTCCCCCAATGATTTCCATAACGATAGGTTGGTAGCAGCCTGCATCCAGTGCCTTTCTGATTATACTCAGCATTATTATAATTGTGTCATCCAGTATAATTGACTTTGATACCTCATTATCATCATCATTTTAGCCTAAAGACGTCCACTGCGAAACATAGGCCTCCCCCAATGATTTTCATGTTGATCGATTGATAGCGGCCTGCGTCCAGCGCCTTCCTGCTACCTTTATGATGTCGTCGGTCCACCTCCACCTCTTGATACCTACTTATAAAAAAACAATTGAAAGTAAAGCAGTTTTACCTTCCCATGGTGTGTGGTGTTGTCATGCGTCTCGATCAGCTCGGGGTCTTCGGTGGAAACATCATGGCCGTGCCTGTGCGAGGCAGCTGTCAGGACCTGGAACAACGGAGACAATGTTTGAATTCTAAATATTTTTGTTGCAAAGTCACCCCTATTACAATCACGTAAGATGGCAGTTTGGATGTTGATGTACCATCGACCATCGTTTGTAATTTCTAAGCTATTTTTACAGACTCCTTGACATTTACGTTTTGGGAATCACAAGCGTTTGGAGTTTTAATGAAGGAGGCGTAGTTTTCATGTCAAACTGCAAAGAAGGTTGGTTTTTGTTTATAGAACAACTGTGACCTATTGCAAGCCTCATATAAATGAAAAATTGAAGAAAACACCAACGCGGTTTTATCGCTAGGAAGACTTTTCTTCCAGACAACCTCAGGAAACGACAGTTCTTCATAAAACTCATAAAAAAAATTATGTTTGCAAGTAGGAATTTAAAAATCACTTTTACATGTCCCAGTATAAACCCTACCACTGCTTCAGGACAATAAATGGGCCAGTGCAGCACAAGAAACTCAGTCATTGTTGTCAGTGAAAAAGAGTTTTCAAGGGTTTACAGATGCGACAGCCATCTACGAATGTCATTAAATGATTAAATTCTCACTCATCATCATTTATTTGTAAGAAAAGCGCTTATTATAACACGTCATTGGCCATTGGTATCAGTATGATAATAAATGATTGATGATGCGTTAAATTGTGAATTATCATAGTGCGTTTAAGTTCGTAGCTAAAGAGAGCATAATAGCGCAATGTTAAAACATTTTCTCGTAGCTAGAGCGAGCGTAAATTGTATCGACAAAACGCGTATAATATTTTTCATTTATGTATTCATATAATATTTATTTTATGTATTTTTATGTAAGTAGGTGTATTAATTTTTGTGCATGTTAATTTTTGCGCCGCCTTAGCATCTCTGCTCGACCCGTGGTTGGCTGGTAGAGAATGCCACTCGGCATTAAGTCCGCCACTGTACTCTGATTTTGTGCAAAATAAACTTTTGCAATATAGTTCTTTTACGAATAACTCTTATAGTTGTTTATTTACAGTGACCTCCGACATCCGACCCGAACAATTTTAAGTAAGTAGGTATACGGCAGTGCACTGGCTTCACGCCAAACTTAGTGCATGAGATAATGCAGTATTTCGTCCAGATTATTAGATAAGAAACGGAACGAGCTAGGTGTGGCGATGACAGCACCGATAGCGAATAATATTTTGTCATATAACAGTTTATAGGACTATTTCCACTTATTCTGTTCCCGTTGCAACTCCTGTATAGCCAGGATCTACAGCTTGACCGCCAATAAAAACCCAACCAGTGAAGGCCAAATTTGTCCCGGGGGAAAGTTAAACTGTCATTGGACCCGTAACGCAGTTAATCGACTTTCAGTTTGGTGCGAATACTACTATAGTATAACAGTATCGTCAGAGACAAATATGCGAATATTAGGCCACCCTAACCTGTCTGGACAGCGTGGTGAGTGAACCCAACCTCCTTTTGCCTCTAGTACAAAAAAGAGTCTTGCTCCTGCATAGGATACTAATTGACCTGATGATGATATTGAAGTATCCATTGCCATGTCTGTTTTGTCTCAAGTTAAAAGCATGTGGCATGATAGATCACATCTTTTGGATGAAATTGTAATCAAGAACGAACCTGAAAAACAAAAAAGTAAATAGAGATATTTCACTTAGAATAAATTAAGCACCATCATTTTAAACATGATATCACGAGAAGCATTGAACCCATAGTTTATGAAACTTGATAGGTTATATAAGTTCTTAAATTAGCACGTTTCATGTTGAAAACAAATGCATTTAATTAATAGTAAAACAAAAAGCAAGGTATCATTCGTAAAAATAATATTCATTCCATATTTCGTTATTCGGCAAATACAAAGTTTACTGCACAACAAAAACCGATAAGCCTATCGCCGCTCACACGGTTGCACCTAGGGTTGTCATCTACAAAAGTTGCTAAAATCTGAAATAGTATTTCAGATTTCGCTTGAAATTAATTGAACACTTCAGGCTGACTTTCACACACAGCGTCAACCAGTTTAGAAAGTCCAACATTTGGAAAAATAGTTTAAGCCAACGTTTTTGAGGCAATGTAGAAAATTTCATTAAAACTACTACTACAGCAATTGTTTTTTATAATCCTAGTTATAAGTCTTCTAAGTCTAAAAAGAAAATCTCGCAAACATGTAAATAACTAAAACTTGAGATTACTGAGCTGAGACGTTTCTGTCTCTGTTCGAGTCTACTTTACTTCTTGCTTTAAATCCTTTTCGATATGTAGATAAGTTAAAATAGAAAATAGGGCCGGTTCAAGCTAGACGTCTGGTCAGCGTGAGATCATTCTCATTCTCGGGTAAAATAGAGAGGGTCGTCCGCCTGCAGTGACTAAAATTAATTATTGAACTGGTAAAAATTATGAAGTAAGACTATGTCTAAAGTCCGGAGACTACCGGACAAAACCGAACGAATGCGGACGCACAGCAACACTAACACCACAGCTCTTGCAGCGCACGTGCACTTATTAAATTAAAGAGAGTCGTCTGGAACTGCAGTGTCTAAATGATCAGGTAATGATGATGAAGTTAAACTACGTCTAAAGACCGGACACTACCGGACAAAACCGGACGAATTCGGACACACAGCAGCCCTAGCACCACAGCTCTCGCAGCGCACGTGCACTGATTAAATTAAAGAGAGTCGTCTGGAACTGCAGTGTCTAAATGATCAAGTTAATGATTAGATTAACGCAAGGTTAAAGTCCGGACACTACCGGACAAAACCGGACGATTTCGGACATACAGCAGCCCTAGCACCACAGCTTTCGCAGCGCACGTGCACTGATTCAATTCGCCCGATAGGGGGCGCCGCGATACGTGTGCGGACTTGCATGATAACCAGTTAATTTGTTTGGTTTCATGCAATATTCTGGGTGTTTTTGACATTGTTTTCTTCTGGTATTGCATTGATCTAATATTTTATGAAACTGAGCATGCCAAATTTTAGCTCGATCCGTCCAGTGGTTTGGGCTGTGCGTTGATAGATCACTATTTCAGTCAGTCAGTCAGTTAGTCAGTCAGTCACGTTTGAGTTATAGATTCATGCACCTATAGTCACAGTACCAGTATAATAAGTATTATAACTACCTACACGTAATTAAAACGTTGTTTACGAAAGAGGTTATCGACTTCCCCGCACATTANTCTACGAATGTCATTAAATGATTAAATTCTCATTCATCATCATTTATTTGTAAGAAAAGCGCTTATTATAACACGTCATTGGTATCAGTATGATAAAAAATGATTGATGATGCGTTAAAATGTGAATTATCATAGTGCGTTTAAGTTCGTAGCTAAAGAGAGCATAATAGCGCAATGTTAAAAAATTTTCTCGTAGCTAGAGCGAGCGTAAATTGTATCGACAAAACGCGTATAATATTTTTCATTTATGTATTCATATAATATTTATTTTATGTATTTTTATGTAAGTAGGTGTATAAATTTTTGTGCATGTTAATTTTTGCGCCGCCTTAGCATCTCTGCTCGACCCGTGGTTGGCTGTTAGAGAATGCCACCCGGCATTAAGTCCGCCACTGTACTCTGATTTTGTGCAAAATAAACTTTTGCAATATAGTTCTTTTTCGAATAACTCTTATAGTTGTTTATTTACAGTGACCTCCGACTTCCGACCCGAACAATTTTAAGTAGGTAGGTATGCGGCAGTGCACTGGCTTCACGCCAAACTTAGTGCATGAGATAATGCAGTATTTCGTCCAGATTATTAGATAAGAAACGGAACGAGCTAGGTGTGGCGATGACAGCACCGATAGCGAATAATATTTTGTCATATAACAGTTTATAGGACTATTTCCACTTATTCTGTTCCCGTTGCAACTCCTGTATAGCCAGGATCTACAGCTTGACCGCTAATAAAAACCCAACCAGTGAAGGCCAAATTTGTCCCGGGGGAAAGTTAAACTGTCATTGGACCCGTAACTTTCTTTCCCGTAACGTACTTTCGATTCGACGCGAATACTATAGTAAGTATCGAGTATGGGACAAAAATATGACAATAGCGACTGAGTGTCTTTCGCTGCTTCTTCTCTGCACTGGCCCATTTATTGTCCCGAAGCAGTGGTAGAGTTTATACTGGGACGTGTAAAAATGCTTTTTACAAGCCTATTTGCAAAATAAATGAGTTTCATGACTTTTATGCGAATATTAGGCATCCCCAACCTGCCTAACCAGCGTGGAAAGTGTGGCCCAAATCATCCATTTGCCTCTGGTACCTACAAAAGAGAGTCGTGCTTCTGCATTGGAGACTAAATGACCTGATGATGATACTGAAGAATGTATAGCCAAATAATGTTTTCTCTTATGTAAAAAGTATGTGGTATGATAGATTACATCTCTAGGGTGAAATCGTAAACAAGAAGGAACTCAAAAAAAATAAATAAATATATTTAACTCAAAATTAAGCTTATTACTTTAAACATGATAATAATTCACAAGAAGCATTGAACCCTTAGCTTATACGAACCGTGAAAGATTAAAGTGGTTTATTCATTAGTTACGTTTACGTTTCATGTAGAAAACAAATGCATTTACCTAATTAACAATAGTAAATGTACGACAGAATATAATGGAAACTTCTCTCTCTATAACCATTAATTTTTAACCGTATTCTGGCAAATAAATAATTTTATTATTATTATCAAAAAGCTAGGTATCATTCGTGAAAATAATATTCATTCCATATTTCGTTATTCGGCAAATACAAAGTTTACTGCACAACAAAAACCGATAAGCCTATCGCCGCTCACACGGTTGCACCTAGGGTTGTCATCTACAAAAGTTGCTAAATTCTGAAATAGTATTTCAGATTTCGCTTGAAATAAGTTAATACTTCAGGCTGACTTGCAGCATCAACCAGTTGTAAAATCCAGCATTTTGAGAAATAGGTTAAGCAAACGTTTCTGAGGAAAAGGTATCATTAGATTATTATTCTTACTACAGCAATTGTTATTTTTTAATCTTCGTTTGTAAACAAATAAAATTTCACAAAAACGTAAATAACTGAAACTTGAGATTACTGAGACGTTTCAAACTCTGTTTCAGTCTACTTTATTCCTTACTGCCTTTATTCCTTCTCAATAGATAAGTCATTATTATAAATAGGGACGGTTCAAGCTAGACGTCTGGCCAGCGTGAGATTTCATTCTCATCCTCTGGTAAATTAGAGAGCGACCCTCTCTCCGCCTACAGTGACTTAATGGTGATCTGGTAATGATGATGAAGTTAGACTACGTCTAAAGTCTGGACACTACTGGACAAAACCGGACGAATTCGGACACATAGCAGCCCTGACTCCACAGCTCTCACAGCGCGCGTGCACTGATTAAATTAAAGAGGGTCGTCTGGAACTGCAGTGTCTAAATGATCTGATAATGATGGTGAAGTTAGACTACATCTAAAGTTTTGACACTACCGGACAAACCCGGACGAGTTCGGACACACAGCAGCCCTAGCACCACAGCTCTCGCAGCGCACGTGCACTGATTAAATTAAAGAGAGTCGTCTGGAACTGCAGTGTCTAAATGATCAGGTTAATGATTAGATTAACGCAAGGTTAAAGTCCGGACAATACCGGACGATTTCGGACATACAGCAGCCCTAGCACTACAGCTCTCGCAGCGCACGTGCACTGATTCAATTCGCCCGATAGGGGGCGCCGCGATACGTGTGCGGACTTGCATGATAACCAGTTAATTTGTTTGGTTTCATGCAATATGCTGGGTGTTTTTGACATTGTTTTCTTCTGGTATTGCATTGATCTAATATTTTATGAAACTGAAACCATTCAAAACTCAGCCAAAATTATAGTATTAGCATGTACATAGTAAGGTAGATATTAAAGTGCTACAGTTCTGGGGACGAAGCTCATACAAAATGTCCCATTGTTCTTTTTCACTTTGATTGGTCTATTGAAACCAAAGATTGAAATCCAAATAATGGATAGCCTCAATATAAATATTTAAGAATGCATCCGGTATTAACCTTTTAATGCATAATTATTCCAGAAGTTAATAATCATAATTAGAACCTAAAATCTTGAGATGATAGTTCAAAACTGTGAATGGAGGTTAAGCTTTCTTAACTGTAATACACAGAGTTTAAAATATTGGATAGTTATACTTACTTAGCATTTCAAAGATATTAAAACGTCTTTATAAACTACTAGCGGCCGCCCGCGACTCCGTACGCGTGAATCCCGTTTTACCCCCTTAGGGGTGGATTTTAGTAAAATCCTTTCTTAGCGGATGCCTACGTCATAACATCTACCTTCATGCCTTTCAGCCCGATCCGTCCATTGGTTTGGGCTGTGCGTTGATAGATCACCATGTCAGTCAGTCAGTCAGTCAGTCAGTCAGTCAGTCAGTCAGTCAGTCAGTCACCTTTGAGTTATTGTATATATTAACTAAATTCATGCACCTATAGTACCTACCTACAGTTGCGCTACCAGTAACTATTATATCTACACACGTAATTAAAACGTTGTTTACGAAAGAGGTTATCGACTTCCCGCACATTATCCACGTCAGTGACCATCAAAAATATCTCCCCCATCCGTCAATCTGTATTTATATACTTTATCGGAGCCACCCTACACTGGACACTGTCTAATGTGCCGGGAGACCCATCCAACCGTGAAATGTGCATGACCCAAATAGGGTAACCAAGTTTTGTAAACAAAATGGGATAGCCGGGACAACTTTGACGAATGGTCAAAGTTTGTTCCCGTAAACTTATGAAAGGGTACCGTTCGTGGAGTTTGTTTATTCCCTAGANAGGAATAAAAAGGTTTTAGGCCGTTTGACTTGTCGCTGTGACGTGGAAGGTTACGGAATGTGAATGTTAAATATGAGAGTGAATGAATCGATCGGAGTCTGCTATTTATATTAAATGGATAGTCACTACAGGGCCATTTTCAAAATATTTTCATAAACAATTAACCAGTTAATTTGTTATATTGTTGTAATGTGCCGTTTTTGATTTTATCTTTATTCTTCAAAGAACTTAGAAGGTTACTTGATACGGAAGTAAGTTTAGGCATCAATGTTTGCTCCTACGATCGAATTATAAACCCCATTTATTAATTTCTTTGTTGGCTAACGGTTTTCATTGCAATTGTTATGTTTTATTTTATAATATTGACACACTACATACAATTAGGGCTCGCTACTATTAAAGCTTAAAGACAATTTGAAAATAAATAAAAAAAATATCTTTGGACAATTTCACACAGCGCTATCTATCTAGCCCCAAAGTAAGCAATTAGTATGCTTGTGTTATGGGTGCTAGCTTAACGGATATACCTACTACATTATAATACTTTTTAAATACATACATATTACACAAAGTAACACCCAGACCCGTCACAGAAATTAAAATTCATCATTTACATTTTTGCCCGGCTGAGAATCGAACCCGGGACCTCTCGGCATAGTAGTCCGTTTCAGAACCACTACACCAAACTGCCGACGAAGTCTGATACTGTTAAGTAGTAGTTACATAGGAAAAGAAAGACGAGTCAAAATAGTCTCACTTCTAAAAACTTTATCCAACAATTTAAAAATTGATGGGAACCCCGTTCTTAGATTTATGCGATAGCCGACGACCGATTTGACCCACTCGTCCTGAGATAAGCAAGGATATAGCACTGTCAAAAAGATTGAATTGTAAGCATGTTACGAGATAACACAGTTTTGTAAGGTTCACGTTAGGGCCGGATTTAGAGGAGGGCAAGGGGCTACAGCCCCGGAGCTTTAACAAAAGAGGGGCCCCCACAATAGAAACTTCGAAAAAAGAATCAAATCAAATCATTTAATTTGCGAAAATGGGTTTTTACAAAGTAGTTGTTACAATTTTTCAAGTAGGTATCTCCATCTTCCACCTTATGGTATGCAAAATAACTGTATATTGGTCATTTTCATTCACTAACAAAATATACTTGACTGCTCAAACTAGTAGACAACTTTTCCTTTGATTTGAATAGTGACTGAGTTTCTTGCTTCTTCTCAGCACTGGCCCATTTACTGTCCCGAAGCAGTGGTAGGGTTAATACTGGGACGTGTAAAAGTGATTTTTAAAAGTGTACATACAAAAATAATGAGTCTTATAAGTTTTTTTCTCGTTTTACCTCCATTCCTTTATTGCCCCGAGGCCCCCAGACCTCTAAATCCGGCCCTGGTCCACGTCATGTGATTTATGTTTGGCCCTTCTCAAACAATGTACAAATTCACCTCTATGCTTAAAGGTTACTTCAGTGTTTATGTGGCTAACAATATTTCAAAGAATTACTTATTAATGACTAGCTTTTTCCCACGGCTTCGCCTGCGTGGATTTATAATAAATCGTTTTAAAGTAATTTTATACCAATTTGTGACTCTGATAATCATAGATAGGTTTTGATATGGTTTTCAGTAACTTTTCCATTTCCACCAGAAAATAATAAGTAAATGAATGCAAAAGAATATTTTACTTTTCTGATTTTGTATTGTTCATGACATGGTTCAAGTGCCCTCTCCCTGATCCCTGAGTTGTTTGATAGAGATCGCTTCCTAGCATTAAGACAGCCTAAATTCTGTTATTTCGATAGGTAATTTTTGATTCGTCTGTTGTGTGGTGTAATCTCTAAGTAACTTTTTATCTATCTAGGTACCTATCTTAACATTTTCAACCGACTTCAAAAAAGGAGGAGGTTCTCAATTCGACCCGTCTGTTTTTTTTTTTTTTTTCTNCCATTTTAAGGAATAAAAAGGTTTTAGGCCGTTTGACTTGTCGCTGTGACGTGGAAGGTTACGGAATGTGAATGTTAAAATATACGACTGTAATCGGCTTCACCTGTTAAATTCTATACAGAATAGTTAATGGCGCCCACTTTTATGATAATTTCATATAATAATATAATTTACTCAAAAGTGCACTACTAGTTGGTTGGGCCTGCACTGGAGGGAAGTCGAACCTTAACCACCTTAACTTCGAACTCCTCATTTGTTCTTCTGATTGATTTCGTTGCGGGTCCAATAACAGTTTTACTTTCCCTCGCGACAAACTTGGTTGGGTTTTTATTTGCGGTAGATCCTGGCTACACAGTAGTAGCAGCAAGAATCACATGATAAAAAAGTAACCTTAGGCATTATTAAGTGGTACGAGTTACTCACAATGTTCTTGTTTGATCGTATTCTAATTTGTTTGAAGGTCTTCTAAAGTTATTTTTACATAATATTGACATCAGTGTAATACACAAGGTTAGTAATAAATAATTCTCCATATTACGATAAGTATAGTAATATTCATAGTGTAAAAGGATGTAATATTGGCAAGAGAGTTCAAATTCAATTCAAAAGGCAGGCCTCTAATATCGAGTGGAGTAACTGGGGTGATTACAATCCCACAACAGTCACTCACTTCTAAAAGTTTATCCGTGACTTTACAAATTGATGGAAACCCCGTTCTTCGATTTAAGCGATAGCCGACGACCGATTTGACCCACTCGTCCTGAGATAAGCAAGGATATAGCACTGTCAAAAAGATTGAATTGTAAGCATGTTACGAGATAACGCAGTTTTGTAAGGTCCACGTTGGGGCCGGATTTAGGGCAGGGCAAGGGGCTACAGTCCCGGGGCCTTCATATAGGGGCCCCCACAGTAGAGACTTCGAAATAAGAATCTAATTAAATCATTTAATTTGAGAAAATGGGTATTTACATCAGTAGATGTTAAAATTTTTCAAGTAGGTATCTCCATCTTCCACCTTATGGTATGCAACATAACTGTATATTGGTAATTTTCATTCACTTACAAAATAGAATTCACATAAGAAATTCAAATACATACTAGAAAACACTAGTGGACAACCTTTTCTTTATTTAAATAGTGACTGAGTTTCTAGCGCTGCTTCTTCTCAGCACTGGCGCATTTATTGTCCCGAAGCAGTGGTAGGGTTAATACTGACACTTGTAAAAATGATTTTTAAAAGAAGTGTACCTGCATAAATAAAATGAGTTTTATAAGTTTTTTTCTCGTTTTACCTCCATTCCTTTATTGCCCCGAGGCCCCCAGACCTCTAAATCCGGCCCTGGTCCACGTCATGTGATTTATGTTTGGCCCTTCTCAAACAATGTACAAATTCACCTCTATGCTTAAAGGTTACTTCAGTTTTTATGTGGCTAACAATATTTCAAAGAATACTTATTAATGACTAGCTTTTTCCCACGGCTTCGCCTGCGTGGATTTATAATAAATCGTTTTAAAGTAATTTTATACCAATTTGTGACTCTGATATAATCATAGATAGGTTTTGATATGGTTTTCAGTAACTTTTCCATTTCCACCAGTAAATAATAAGTAAATGAATGCAAAAGAATATTTTACTTTTCTGATTTTGTATTGTTCATGACCATGGTTCAAGTGCCCTTTCCCTGAGTTGTTTGATAGATATCGCTTCCTAGCATTAAGACAGCCTAAATTCTGTTATTGCGATAGGTAATTCGTCTGTTGTGTGGTATAATCTCTAAGTAACTTTTTATCTATCTAGGTACCTATCTTAACATTTTTGTGTCGTATTTTCCAAAACACAAGCGTTTTCTATTTCACAAAGGTACCTAATCGGTAATCCAAACTCAACCTGCAACACATAAAATGTCAGACGCTCTCATAAACGTTTTTCATCGTTGTCACGTCAACCGTCACTCGCCGTCTCCATAGCAACGCTTGTTCAATAATCGCTTTAGCATCGGACGCGAAAATTGCATTTCCTTGCAAAAATGGTCATTCTGCTAGTCAAAAGGGGCGATGAGAATCAGTTTCTATACGAAACAGACGTGAATTACGAAGTGGACGATGTAGTGAAGGATATAACGGCGATTTTCAATGGGAGACTCAAAGTGACCAGGTTGGGATATGAGATGGAAGAGCTGCAGAAACATGGGACTTTTCTGCCGCCTGAAATGCAGGGTCTGAACGAGGATCAGGTACGTCTGTTTAAAAAATAGCATCTATTACTACGAGATAAGATGTCTTATTGTACATGTAGTATTCTAATACATCAAGTGGTAAAAATCGGAACTAACCAGTATTTGTTTTTAATAGAGCGTCCTCCTGTAAATGTCATTAATTGTCCAGTGTGGCAAAAATCGGGACTACTAATCCAGCATAGATAGCACTTAGCAGCCGCCCTCCTGACAAGATGCTGGGACGGTTTATTGCTGGACAACTGTTGTTATGAACAGATTTGAACATTGCAGCCTTGCTTTCTTTCTACCGCAAGACGTTTACTCCTTGACAAAAGTTCCAAGGATTTCCACCGGTCCTGCGCTGCCCGTATCCAGATCCTACGATCTTCACCAAATCATGGGTCCACCGAATGGTACCTGGCTACACTTCATCACCAACATTCTATTTGGAATAATAAGTGCTATTTTAAGATATGAAGTAGTAACAATTAATAATAAGTACACCTACGCACAATTATTATGACAAGCAATAGGTAGAATATTTCTGATATTTCTGTCGGAATATTATTTTGAAGCTGATAAAGCGTTTTTTTCTGTATTCTATTTTTAAGGGACCTAATTGAGAATAACATTGGGTGGTAAAGATAATAATTATGCTCATTTTCTTGAATCTTGGTTCCCACTCATGAAAATAATTATTTTAGTCTTATACGAATAAAAAACCATTGTTATTATTTTTTTCCTACAGTCCCTGTCTGATAATTAGCCAAGGGATTTGATATGATGCTTAAAATAATTCACTTTACAATTTGAACTTTTCTATGAATTGAGTTTTTAAGTTTTCGGTGTATCAACACCAATACAAAAAGTTGTTGTATTTGTACATTAATCTCAACCTCTTCAAAATACCTTCGATAAAGAAAAGTTCCTGAACCAGCTCTATGAATCTTACTCATGTCTGTACTTTTGGATTTTGTTCCTCGTCATCATCATCATCTCAGCCATAGGTCGTCCACTGCTGAACATAGGTCTCCCCTAATGCTTTCCATGTTGCCCGGTTGGCAGCAGCCTGCGTCCAGCGCCTTCCTGCTTGAATTTTGTTATTTTCAACAAATGATTCCTTAATCTTCCAGATTAAAGAGCTAAAGCTGGAAGACCCTTGGGCCGAGCGCTGTGCACCGCCAGGGGCTGTGTTTGAGAAGGATGACATGGGCAGACGCTGCGGACTCGCCCCACCGCCCAATATGCAAGAAGTGATGAAAAAAGCTGTCGAGACTGCTAAAGAGTATATCAGCAAGAAGCATGTGAGTTGGAATTATATAAATTACATATTTATTTAGTGAAAATGATCGTTTGAAGAATATAAGATAGGAAATAATAGGAAAGGTAGACGCCCAATGAACCTGGTGGTTCACGATGCCAAGGACTTAGAGCTTGCCCAAACAAAGGTTTCGACAACTCAGGACAATCTGTCTTGGCGTCGTAGAACGAGAAGAGCCGACCCCAAATAATGGGAAATTGCTAGGACAAAGATAGTTTGAAGAAGAATAATTGGATCGTGAATCTAGCTATGACGTCATGACCAAAAATATGCTCAGTTGCAGAGAAGGTTTCTTTTAATTTCTCCCTCTCCCTCTCTGTTAGTTTTCTTATTAGTTCATGACAATGTTACACGAGTCCTGCAGATATGATCTACGGTTGAACGATTACCTAGAAGAAGCATATTATTTACGACTGTCTTGAAGACCTTTGCCGTATGATTTAGGGAATACGGCAGGGAATTTCATCCTATATCTTTTCTTTATAGAACCCTACAGCCTCTGTGTGGTACAGAAGATAACCACCATGTTTCCTTCAACTCTTTTCAGGTGGATCTCCGAAAATGTCTCACCCAGAAGGACGTGTCCAAAGCCCTAGACGAGCTCCGTGGCGCTACCAAGATAGTCTTCCCTGCTGGTCTACCTCCCCACGACCCTGTGAGGATGGAGCTAGACAACGTCGAAGATCTTAGCGGAACCCAGGCTGCTTTGGAGGTCATAGATCCGAACAGGGCCTGCCTTTGGGCCTGTGGGAAGAAACTGCTGAGTGGGAATAAACTGAGCGACCATTTAGGTGGATGTACAGTGTACTAATGTGTTACTGGACTATTTAAAAACGTCACGACACACCTTATTTGCCATACTGTGGTCGGCGGCGGTCGGCGGGTGGCATTTTGACGTCACAATAAGCTATTTCCATACAAAGTTCAAACACTCGTAACTTGTTTGTTTCCTTTCAATACTAGTTTTTCAGAAATTCATGATTTTACTAAAGTGTTGATTTATACATAACTAGCTTTCCGCCCGCGGCTTCGCCCGCGTGGAATTTTGTCTGTCACAGAAAAACTTTATCGCACGCGTCCCTGTTTTAAAAACCGGGATAAAAACTATCTTATGTCCTTTCCCGGGACTCAAACTATCTCTATGCCAAATTTCATCAAAATCGGTTCAGCGGTTTAGGCGTAAAAGAGAGACAGACAGACAGAGTTACTTTCGCATTTATAATATTAGTATAGATTTATCAACATTTAAAACCGATACCTATTGCGATAAAAACTTTTGTTTATTACTTCATTTTAAATAATTTGTCAAAAAAGGGGTAACTATAAACAGAAAGGTTACATAGCAATCCTTCTAGTCTCTAGATAAAATTAATCTACTTCAAGGTATTTTCATTAGTAAAACTTCATTTACCAGGCACAGCCCAATCATCAATATTATAAGCCTCTCATCTCCAGAGAAAAGACCAGAGCCATTAAATTAAAAGCCTCCAGTTTTTAACTACTCCAAAAATCAATCGACTCTCAAAAAGTTTCCGAAGTCCGGACCACTTAGCGAATTCATTACTTTGAAGTGTCATCCGAGATTTGTTTGTGTCCATTTTTGACTGCGAACACTCCAACTCTGAACATCCAAAAGTAAACAGTTCTGAGGTACAGTCGACCGGCCATCAGACTATAAATCTCTGCTGCAAAGTAGCACTTATTGCAACGATTTTAAGATGTTGTTACCTTAACGTGCTCTCGTCTGTACGAAGATTGAAGTTCGTCTCTTCTGATTCGAAGCGAGTTTTAACGGAAAGCGTTTCTTTGTTGCCACCTGTATTGAAAGTGGATTGGCCGGCTTTGGAATAAGGAAAAGACGTTTTGTTTGCTCTCTGAATAATGCCTTTTGGGGTGAGAATTGCGTAAAAGTTATGCCTTAGAAAATAATGTGTAAGGCAGGAAATAAAGAAAATGTGTTGTTCATCTCTTGAGTTGAGGAGTACTTTTAGTGATTGTGAGTATATTACTAAACTGGTAAATTATTAAATATCTAGCGGCCGCCCGCGACTTCGTACGCGTGGATCCCGTTTTCCTTAGGGGTAGTTTCGTAAAATCCTTTCTTATCGGATGCCTACGTCATAACATCTACCTGCATGCCAAATCTCAGCCCGATCCGTCCAGTAGTTTGGGCTGTGAGTTAATAGATCACTATGTCAGAATGTCAGACAGTCACCTTTGAGTTGTCCCTTTATATTAAGAAGATAATATTAACGAAACAGCAAGGAAATCCTTGGGGATGCCTTTGTTAAGTCGTGGACGTCATTTCGCTCAAACGCTAAGCTTTAATAAATGAACTATGTACGCTTATGAAACATGTCAAACATCCAATTAGCCAAGACCTTGTATCAATATAAGACTAATGCCCGTGTTCACTATCAATCCCTAATTTTTAAGTGACCCCTATGGTGTTTCCATAAGGGTCACCAACCGGCCATTGTGGAAATCATTGGGGGAGGCCTGTGTTCAGCAGTGAAAGTCCCATGGCTGAAATGAAGAAGATAATGAGGGATCATTTAAAAATTAGGCATTGATGGTGAGTCTAGGAAAGAGGTAAAAACTACTTCTCAGGATCAATAACTAATCATAATATAATCAACTCTCATATTCCATCTTTCCAGGAAAGAACAACAAAACCAAAGTGACAGTCAAGCTTTGCTCCTCCACCGAAGGTGCCCCAGGCAGGGAGCCTGTCATGACAGAAGACGAACGAAAGCAGCTGATGCTCCACGCTTACAGAAAGCAGGAGGAGTGGAAGAAGCTGGAGCAAGACGATGATGACAGCTACCTCAACTCCAAGTGGGCTGATGGGCAGAACATGAAGAGGCAGTTCCATGGACTCAATGATATTAACTGGAAACCAGTAATTAGGAAGTAATTAAGGGCTGAGACTTCTCGATTTTTTTATTGTAGGTAATTTCGCATTAGCTTTATCTTTTCTGGATGAAAATAGGGTAAACTACCAATCATTTGGACACGAGTTATTGGATAGTTATTTTTTTAATTAAAAATAGTATTTCAAATTCAATAACTAAGAATTTCAGACAGATGGAGATAAAAGGGCGTCAAGTTGCAATTTGCATTTCAAGTAATATTAATTTTGAGGACTTTCAGGGGTGTTTTGTCCCCTGATAAAGACTGGTAGCGTCCAATGAGTGGAAAGTTTACCCTATGGCATAACATTGAAGCTGTGTAATAAATTCTTCTAGAGGATGTCTCTAGGATACAGCTTAATTTTGAGTGTTTACAAGTAAAGCTCAAATCTTCCTTCAAAGTTTTCTTCTTTGTCGCTTTAGCGTATCTTTTGCATTCTACTGGACATTTTATTGGTGTCTCACTAAGTTTTCATCATGTTTGTTATTATAATGTTTAGTTAATAAATATACTAACTATAAATCAGTGTGTCATTCCCATTATAATTAGTTGACCAAGTTCGTTAGAGAACTATTGTTGCGGCTTAATTAGACGTACACTGTCAGTGCTTTTGTGTTAGTTTAATTAGACCAGAGGATATGCTTGGGTATGCAACTATGTGGATGGGAATAACTTTATAATTGGCAGTTAAGAGATCTTGAATTACTATTAATTAAAAAAGGCATGTTTCATTCTACTAAATCCAAAAAATCTGTGTCTGCTAGTCAGAAATAGTCAATTTGGCATTGGGGTGTTCAGCTTTCTTGTTAAAAATACAGCATTGCAGAAAACAATATCAATGTGAGTGTACATTAGGAGTGCATTACTGCAGCAAAATTTTTATAAATGTTGTGCTTCAGAGAGTCGAGAGTATAGCAGATAATTATTAGTCCATCGTGAGCAGAAATTTGTCCACTAATAGCAAAATTCGTTCAAATTATAGTTTTAAAGTTATTAAGAAAAAACAGATTTTGCTGGGGTAATGTTTGAAACGTTACCCCAGCAAAATTTTTTTTTGAAAGTCGTTCTATCCTGGAACCAAATACATGGATAGATAGCTTTTGTTGCGTAGTAATTTGTCCACGAATAGCAAAATTTGTTCGTGTTCCGGTTCTCAAGTTATTCAGAATTTTGCTGGGGTAATGTTTTGTGAAGTCCCAGATCTCGTAAATGGCTCAACGTAGAAGTTTGAAAAAAATACCAATGATAGACCTTGATATGTCCAAATTAGTTCAAGCATTAGTCATTGATTTGAATGATAAACACCAGTGTAATTAAATGATTTCGAAAATCAGATAAAACGGATTTGTGAGTAAACCAGTACTCTTACAATCGAATAAAAAGGTGTAGCATGTACCCTTGGTACACTTTTATAACCACAGTAAATATAAATGATGTGGCTTTGCCCAAAAGAGAGATTTCAAGAAATTTAATTTATTTTAACAGTCTTACTTTCGTGGCCGAATACGCAATTCCCTTATAACAAGGGAACATAGCATACAATGGACAAATTAAAATGTTCCTTGAATAAGCTATCCTGCTAATTTCAGCTTTATATTACGACTTATAAGAAAGTTATGGGACTGCAAAAAAATATCAGGAATTCTTCTATAAGCGGACCAAATTATAAAGGTCACAAAAAAGCGACCGTTCCATACATAAGGCTTGCCATCTTAAATCAACGGTATGTTATCGAGCTTTCGTCAGTACAGTTGCGAACAAAGGTGTTGTGTTGAGTTGAGAGGTCAGATTATTGAAATAATACATTTTAAAAATAATTTACATTACAGATAACAATGAGAAGATGACATTGCAAGGTGGTGCCAGTCCAGACTTAAATCCGTTGATATTATGCTTCATCTGCCATCTTTTTGACTAAAAGATTCTTCTATCTCGCAGCTTAGACTTTTACTACAGACTTAGACAGATTTTTGAAAAATTCTTACGCATGGCGGAGTAAGGGACGCTCTAGAGACTCATGTCTACAAGGAGTCACATGAACTCCAGTTTTAAATCCGTTGACATCTGCTGCATCTGCCATATTTTTGGCTAGAAGATTCTTCTATCTTGCAGCTTAGACCTTTAGCTACAGACCTTAGACAGTATTTTTGTGAAAATTCTTACGCATGGTGGAGGAAGGGACGCTCTAGACACTCAATTCTGCAAGGAGTCACATGAACTCCAGTTTTAAATCCGTTGACATCTACTGCATCTGCCATCTTTTTGGTTAGAAGATTCTTCCATCTTGCAGCGTAGACCTTTAGCTACAGACTTTAGACAGTATTTTTGTGAAAATTCTTACGCATGGTGGAGGAAGGCACGCTCTAGACACTCAAATCTACAAGGAGTCACATGAACTCCACTTTTAAATCCGTTGACATCTACTGCATCTGCCATCTTTTTGGCTAGAAGATTCTTCCATCTTGCAGTGTAGACCTTTACCTACAGACCTTAGACAGTATTTTTGTGAAAATTCTTACGCATGGTGGAGGAAGGGACGCTCTAGACACTCAAATCTACAAGGAGTCACATGAACTCCAGTTTTAAATCCGTTGACATCTGCTGCATCTGCCATCTTTTTGGCTAGATCTTCCATCTTGCAGCGTAGACCTTTAGCTACAGACCTTAGACAGTATTTTTGTGAAAATTCTTACGCATGGTGAAGGAAGGGACGCTCTAGACACTCAAGTCTACAAGGAGTCACATAAACTCCAGTTTTAAATCCGTTGACATCTGCTGCAGCTGCCATCTTTTTGGTTAGAAGATGCTTCCATCTTGCAGCGTAGACCTTTAGCTACAGACTTTAGACATTATTTTTGAAAAAAAAAAACGCATGGTGGAAGGACGATGGACACTGATTAGAAATTTAATATTTAAAAATCGTTTGCACGAATTACAATATTCCACATAACTGTACAAAACATTGACAGCTAAGCTACTAATTTGCAAAGTATACCTGTATGTATGGAGTGATCGCTTTTTTGTGACCTTTATAATTTGGCCGGCTTATAGAAGAATTCCTGATATTTTTTTGCAGTCCGATAACTTTCTTATAAGTCGTAATTTAAAGCTGAAATTAACAGGATAGCTTATTCAAGGAACATTTTAATTTGTCCATTGTATGCCATGTTCCCTTGTTATAAGGGAATAGCGTATTCAGCCACGAAAGTAAGACTGTTAAAATAAATTAAATTTCTTGAAATCTCTCTTTTGCGCAAAGCCACATCATTTATATTTACTGTGGTTATAAAAGTGTACCAAGGGTACATGCTACACCTTTTTATTTGATTGTAAGAGTACTGGTTTACTCACAAATCCGTTTTATCTGATTTTCGAAATCATTTAATTACACGGGTATTTATTATTCAAATCAATGACTAATGCTTGAACTAATTTGGACATATCAAGGTCTATCATTGGTATTTTTTTCAAACTTCTGCGTTGAGCCATTTACGAGATCTGGGACATCACAAAACATTACCCCAGCAAAATTCTGAATAACTTGAGAACCGGAACACGAACAAATTTTGCTATTCGTGGACAAATTACTACGCAACAAAAGCTATCTATCCATGTATTTGGTTCCGGGATAGAACGACTTTAAAAAAAAAAAATTGCCAGGGTAATGTTTCAAACATTACCCCAGCAAAATCTGTTTTTTCCTAATTACTTTAAAACTATAATTTGAACGAATTTTGCTATTAGTGGACAAATTTCTGCTCACGATGGACTAATTATCTGCTATACTCTCGACTCTCTAAAGCACAACATTTATAAAAATTTTGCTGCGGTAATGCACTCGTACATTAGGCAAACGAGTACGTGAACATTTTGAAATATTTACTTATTCCAACTTTAGTTCTATGAGTAACTCTGGCTAAAAACAAATGCAATGAAATTCGCAAACCATCTTGCAACCAACCAAAAATAGGGCACTCAGTAGTGATTATCTAACATTTTACGGGCGTTGTTATGACGAGGTGAGAAACAATAATATTTATTGTGAGCCAAAGTTGTCCTCTAGATCTAAAGTAACCCACATGATTTGCTGTCGCCTGTCCTGCGATGATTTTAATGGCTTCTAATGGTTTTGACTTGGTTCTTTAATATGCAAATAATCATCAACAGACTTTCAATACTGTGTTCTTGGACAAAGCAGATCTTGGATTCTTTATTGCAAACATGAATACAGCCCTCTGTCCCCTAGAGGCTTGAACCCTTTCAGAGCGACGCATTGTCCGTCTCGCTTCACGCGTCAAAGGCGTTATTAGCGCATGATCTATCGCTGTCTCATACGTCTGGATATACAAATGTAACGTTCAGCAAGCGACTATTCCTAATAAGTGAGGATTTTCTTCGCTAGGTGGACCGACGATCTGGTGAAGGTCGCGGGAGGTGCCTGGATGCGAGCGGCGCAGGACCGGTCTTCGTGGAAATCCTTGGGGGAGGCCTTTGTCCAGCAGTGGACGTCTTTCGGCTGTAACGAACGAAGATTATTTTTAAAACTACTATCGTTTTAGAAGCTGTCGTTATGGAAATCCTTGAGACAGGCGTCTTTCCCACAGTGGATACTTTTTAATGAAGCGAACAAACTATTTTCTACTGAAAATATATGAAAAAGATCTGGTCTAGTCAAGTCACAGGCCAAAAATGCTCAGGTCACAACTAACTATTCCCTGAAAGAACTATTCCTACCTCTCTTTCCCACCGCTGCAACTCCTATGTAGCCTGAATCTACAGCTTGATCGACAATAAAAACCCAACCAGTGAAGGTCAAGTTTGTCCCGGGGAAAGTAAAACTGTCATTGGACCCCCAACGTAATTAATCAGAAGAGCATTAGAGGAATTCGAAGTTAAGGTGCGATTTCCATCCAGTGCAAAGAAGATTACGAGTAGGTAGTCAAATTACGCTCAATGCGTTTCATTTGCAACAGCCGTGTGTCTCAAACAACATCAGCAAAAGTCATACGTCATTCTTATGATTTCTTTTCTGTTTGATCATCCCTTTATCCATACGATCCATCATATTTGTCTTCAGCGCCGAAAGGATATTTATTTCGAGTCTAGACTCATACTTCTATTTTATATGATTTATCCTATTCCTTCTCTGTATTTTATTGCGAGGATTTGGAAAAGTTTTTGGGGATGGATGGCAATCATGTTTTTTGTTGTGGGGTGTTTGACTCAAGGCGGCAAAAATATTGTGAAACATTTATTGTTGTGAAGGCCAGTTTTTTATTTTTCGTTGGTTCGTTTCAGCCAAATGACATACACTGCTGGACAAAGGCCTCTCCCAAGGATTTTCACAACGACTGGTCCTGCGCTACCCGCATCCAGGTTTTTGCAACCATCACCAGTACGGCTAGCACGAAAAACTTTCGAGTTCAAATCGTTTGCGTACTCGAATCGCCATCAAAAGATTTAGTAAGAAAACTTCAACAGCGCCCTTGTGAACGTGTCGTAAAGTGAACTTAATATGAGATGTGGTTGCACGAAACTTATTTTGAGAATCAAAATTGTCACGTTATCGTCTAATTCGAAGATTGAGTATCGAATTTTATCGAGTACGCAAACGATTCTAAGACGAAAGTTGTTCATGCTAGAGGTACAGGTCGACATAATATCGACTCATAATTAGAAAGAATGAAATTTTACTGTATGTATGACCTTTTCTCTTGACCTGCATCACCTTACTAGTGATTTAATTTTGCCTTCAATATGTGTTTTTCTCACGTTTAGTTACACATTGATTTTGATTATCAATCTGCTTATCAAAATAACAATTCTAAGCTCTTTGAGTTATTTTTAAAGCAATGATGTGACAACTGTTGTCCCCACACTTACATCACTAGAAACATCTGACGTCACGTTACAATGACGCCGCTGCATTGATAACACACAATACACAGTACCATTATGTTTGTACTGAATATCAGAACATACCATGTTTGTTGTAATATAACACCTATTACAAACGGCATAAGATACCCCAGTGTAAAGCTTAATATGCGTCGTTTGTATCTATCGCAACTGGATCGGGGCCGTGTGCACGTGTACTCGGATTATTTGCATTGTCTGTTGATTGATTGTTGATTGTCTAAACAATAGTTTACTGAGCCTAATTAGCACTGTAAACTTTTGAAGAGTCATATTTTGTTATGATGAACAGCTGTAGTCACTATATTTTTTACTCTTCAGTAATGTCTTTTGAAGAGTCATATTTTGTCATGATGAACAGCTATAGTTTCAATGTCACTTTATTTTTTACTCTTCAGTAATGTTTTTTTGAATATTTTGAAATGAAAGTCAGTGTTCCCGTTTCCCATTCCCAACCACTTAAAAGTGATGTTTGTAAGTCAATTCAAGCCTGTGATGTCACTATTTTGTCAACTCAAACTAACTTTTTCAATTACAATGCAACAAAAATCTTATTTTACATGCAATTTAAAATTAATTACGTTTTTAAGACCGGAATGGTGTCTTTTTAAATAAGTTGTGCTTTAGAATTATTGGGGAGTGGATGCAAATACCCGTGGGCCTTTTTAATACGAGTAGTCTTTGTAGCTGGCATGAAATTCTGATACGAATATTAGTTAAATTTAGGTTTCTATACGATTTCAGTGATTAAAAAATTTCATCGCTTATCGTACGATTACTATAAACTGTAAACAAAAAACTCAAGCTCAACCCAATTCTCTCAAAAGGCGTAAGCACTCGCAATCGTTGCAGCGTTGGTAAGTAGATATTATCGCATCTCCTGAGAACAATCTCAAGCTCTGAACGTGGCAGCACGCCAAGCTGACTACGCAAAAGTTAACAGAATCCAGGAAAAGTAGAATAGATAGGATTGAATTGATGTTTGGCACTGTCTCCGCTATATTTTCAGATAGCCAAGTGTTAGTTTTGTATTTCCAGACAGAAATGTTGGGTGCACTTTTTATGTTGTCGTAACGCTATAGAAACTTGAAATGGGACTGCAGTTGTAAGTGCCTGCTTAGCGAAGAATAATAACT
This sequence comes from Ostrinia furnacalis, assembly GCF_004193835.3. Classification (NCBI taxonomy): domain Eukaryota; kingdom Metazoa; phylum Arthropoda; class Insecta; order Lepidoptera; family Crambidae; genus Ostrinia; species Ostrinia furnacalis. The sequence goes on from NW_021131609.1 coordinate 368,157, forward strand.
TTGCTCTAATCCTCTGATCCTTTAGCAATATTTTTGTTTTTAATTCTACTCGTGTGTATTTATTACAATTTCATCCAATGTGAATTATTGTAGAAGACCATGACTATTTATTTTTGCCTGCTTGTTCCTAACGAGTCACACATAAACGAGTAACACTTTTACTCATTGGTAAAAAAAATACCATCTAGTCACACCGTTTCGTCGGTCACATTGTAACCCGTATTTTCTTACAGTAAGCTTAAGATTACTTAAGTATTTTATTTTTAATGTATTTTGTCACTGTTCGAAATCTCTTATATCCTGATATTAAAGTTACTTTATGTGTGAATCAGTAACAGTGTGACTGGATTTGAATTTTTTTCCCAACTAGTAACAGTTTTTTTCGTTTTGTTTTCCTACATCATGTAGAAATATTCTAACAAGTTATTTATAGAAAAAAGATTCAACCATTGAACATCTATATTTGAACGCCCATCCACGCACATCCGAAGCGTGGGTTGCTTCATTCATACCATACTTATTTCAGTATTTTCAGAAGTCTAACTCTGAAACAACTGATAGGTATAATTAAAACGACTCACTCGAAGTTAGTTATCTCTGATCACGGTTTATACTTAGTTAGATTAATCTGCGACTGTTTGAACTTGGCTCTTTGTTTCATTAGGAGCTAGAATTAAATGTTGTGGTTCACTAATGAGTGCATTAGATTGATCCACTTTTGATTGAAGTTCTATTATTCGGTAATTTCGCTACTTTACTATGATTTTATCAAACAAAACGAGCAGCAGCGCTCTCTGAAAAACATCAATATTTTAATCCAACCCGCCTGCCAAGAGTGGCAAAACCCTCCACTATAGTGGAGGAGGCTCATAGTCCAGCAATGGACTGTAAAGGGCTGTTGATGATGATGATGATGACTATGATTTTAAGCCCATATTATTGTGGCTAAATTGTATTGAATTCTCAGAATACAGAACAAACCAGAAGGAGTGTTCGTTAACATTTCTACGCGGCAACTTGTGTCCAAAATACTTCCCCTCCCGCGCCCCTCTACCCCCTTTAGTGTTACTGGCGCCGCGTGACACCCCCATTTTTGGGGTAAAATTATGTAATTTTTTAATGAGATGTTAAACAAGTAAAAAATAAGTAAATGAAATAAGTACACACGGCCACAGTGTTAACTATCCATTTCCGTTTTTGCTCTCGCTCTCATCAAATGGTGATTCTTTGCGATAGAACGAGACGACATGACTGGCCATAGGCATAGATAGTACCTACCTACCTATGAATTTAATTTTTACTCCGAAGTAACTAAGTGTAGATGTTTGTTTATTTCTATTAAATAGTGTAATATACTACATTTAGGTATAATATGTTATTTAAAAGTCAATTACAAAAGTCGAATATACATTTTAGAATGCCAAGTAAAACAAAAAATAAACTTAAGGTTCTTTATTATGTAAACATATCGACAACAAAACATTTGTTTACGGCGCAGTAGTGCTTTTAGTTTAACTTTTCTTGGAGTCAAAAACAGAATCCAAATCAAAAACATCACCAATACTTGAATTTGATTGCGAGGCAACTCTGGCTGTGTATCCTGAAAGAAAATCAGAGTAAGTATGTAAGCAAAATTAATTACTTAAAATTATTATTAAATATACATGTAGGAATGTAAAAGAAAACAAACTTTAACTTTTATTTTTTAATTTCGTTGAAACGTTCAAATAGTGAAACGTTAAAATAAACCGAATGATAGGATTGAATGAAAGGTGCGAGGCTCGCTCTCTCTCGTTCCAACTGCCATGACGTGCAGTACGAAATAAACGGTGTATTTTCACGAAACTGAAAGCTGAAGTTTCTCTTGAGAACCCCAGCCCTACATACAAATATTGCTGCTGCTGATCTGTTGATACCAATGCCTTACTTTTGAATAAATGGGAAAGTATGAAATTCACGATAGTAATTTATTATCTCCTCATTGTTTAGGGAGTAATATTACAAGACATATTCATAGCAACATTTTACCCTTTTGACGGGACAAAGGTCTGTAATATGTGGATATAACTCTGTAAAGGTTTTGCCACACTGCTTGCGTTTTGCGGTCTGCGGTCTGCGGGCAGGTCAAAGTGAACGCAGCCTACATCATGTATGACCACTAACTAAGAGCTACTGAACGCCATACCTGCGTCATTTTGTAAAACTTTNGCTCAAAGTTTGTCAGCGTATGCTCCCAATATAGGATATAATGTTGGTGAATTATGAAGTTTGGGTCATGGTGGCTTTGGGAGCTACCCTAAAAAAACTGTCTGGCAAGGAGTTGGAACTGTCAAAACTGTCTGGCTGATAAGGAAACTACTTCTAATTATTGCCCAAATATTATGCAGAAAAATCAGCTTTTATGGCAGATTGCCTTGTCACGATCGCTGACAAATTTCCCTGACCGACAATGTTGTTCATACAATACAATACATGATGCGGCCTGCGTTCACTGTGACCTGACAGACCACAAAACGCATCCAGTGTGGCGAATCCTTAATATGTGTATAAGCAAAGTTATTCGCAGACAGAGAGACGCCCAATGGCGGTCACAAATTTGGTCCGGCGAATAATTATATCACAGTAAGTATATCTACGTGATATTTGGGACGTGCCAAGAAATAGTGGCGCGTTCGTTTGGGAGAGTTACTTGACCATGAGTTTTGTATTAAAAGTTTTAGCAATTTTCTTCTGCTGAAATGTCCAGAGCCCTGGATGATGGTATTAAGATAGTGTATTTTCTATTTTGACCATTTTATACCAGGTTTCTGGATCCCACATTTTATTTCCGTCTTTTTTGGTTTCCAAGCATTATTATTTCTTACGTTATTAGTTCCTAAGGTTAAGGTTCGGTTCCAATTATGAAACGAGACTCAAAATTATATTAAATTTTAAGCTTTAATTTCAATAATATTGTCAAGTCACATAATTCTATTCTTCAGTGAAGGGTTATTTTCTGAAGAAAACTTCTTAGTATTGCTCCAGTTATCTACGTCTTGCTCTTGCTGTGTGCTCGTTCAAATTTTAGTTTTAAAGTTAAAATCTGTTTTTTCCTAATAACTTTAAAACTACACTTTGTACCAATTTTGCTATTAGTGGACAAATTTCTGCTCACGATGGACTAATTATCTGCTATTCGACTCTCTAAAGCACGACATTTATGAACATCTTGCTGCGGTAATGCACATTCTACAATTTACAGCACATCAGACTATCTATTTTGTTGGAAAACCACCCCAATCACAAATAAATAAGAATCACCAACACAATGTTTACACATCCTAAAAAGGTTGCCCCAATTCAAACGCAGCTCAACCTCAGCTATTGGCATCACGTGCGCGCCGCTGACTGCAGATTTTTCCCCCTTTTATAAGATATTGATAATTTCTCTCGACCGTACACAGCTCTGTATTAGATAGCTATCTTAAATAACCGAATTGATAGGAAACTTTGGCGGTTAGATCTAGATATTAGACGAAGTTGGCCGATGGGAGTGGGTGATGTATGGATGCGATATTGAACTGATCTATGGCATGTTTGGTCATTATAAGTTGGTAGTTTATAGGTCTGTTGTGGCCAGAATCGTGACTAAAAGGCAGGACAGGCCTTTTGCTGGTGGTGAAGCTAGACACAATAGAAGTCAGTTGTTACCGCGGTCTCTGTGAGGATTTAGGTTCTACGACTTCAAAAAAACTGTTATTGTAGGTTTAAATGATAAATATAGGTTTTGATATAAAATCGTGGCTACAGATGTAGAATAGAGAAACACAGGAGGTCCAGGATATTCCGATTTTCCATGACGTTGTTAATGAATTTTCATATTTACCTACTACTAAGTACAGTATTTGGGATCATTAGCACTTTCACAACTCAGAGCTTCTATTGTGATAAAAAAGTATATAAGTTTCAATCACTACTTGTGACTTAAAATACCTACCTTTAAAAATTATGTCAGGCGTACATATTTTTTAAACTACTTTTCGTAAAGGTTTTCCTATTTACATGCTGGAAGTGATATTATGTGCATCCTCGTAATCAGAAGGTTTGATATAAAAATAGCTGATCCCGGCAAACTTCTTATCATCGTACGTAATAATCGTATTCGTGTTCATCAGAAATAATCTAGAATTTTTCAAATCGGTCCAATAGTTTTGGAGCCTATTTAATACAAACAAACAAATACTTCCTCTTTATAATTAGTGTACATGTAAAAGTGTAGATAACACCAGAAACCTCTACTCGTGTAAAGCGTGCATCATTATCATTATACACGTATTATACGTGTAATTACAGGCGTGTTTTTGAAAAAAACACCTGAAATGACCTTTACCGTCAGAATAATAAAGTCCTACCATTATTTTTACCCAGCTGCGCCAAAATGAGGGTTATGTTTTTTATTAAAATTCTTCGGGTTTATATGAAAAGTATTTTTCACTTCAAAGGGGCAAAAATTTTTATTTGCAGCAGATTAACTTCTTACAATGGGAAATGAGGAAACTTTTTTACCCAATTCTCTGACCTACATTTAAGGCAAAAGATACACACAGTAAGTCAAGGAATTAAAACTTTTCAAAAAGTTTTATCCGTTAAAATGATAGACAGAGTTAGGTATAGGAACATTTGATCGCAATTTTCTTATTACCCAAGCAGTATTTTATTACTACACCTAATACGCTTACCTACCTACATCATGGTTAAATTTTAAATGCTCTTAATTTCCACTAGACAGATAAATTAGTTTTCACTTGGAAAAACGGTGAGGCCGGCTTCACACGTCTGGTCACAACGTTGGTTTTAACGCCACTTGTCAAACTTAATGTACAAGAAAGGAAAATAGCTTTCACGGGACTGTTCCCACCTCTCGTTCCCACCGCTGCAACTCCTGTCTAGACAGGATCTACAGCTTGACCGCCAATAAAAACTCAACCAGTGAAGGTCAAGTTTGTCCCGGGGGAATGTTAACTGTCATTGGACCCGCAACGAAATTAATCAGAAGAACATAGAAGTACGAAGAAAATAGCTTGTCCTAACGTTGTTGCCAATTTTTTTGATCCACGCATTGCACGATTGTCATTGCAAATTGACAAACGTTGGTGCCAACGTATGGAGCCGACCTAAAACAAATATTTCCCGCCCAATTTTTTCACTCATCCCATAACGTTATTTAAACAATAATTGATCACTCATACGTCATCGAAATTCTAATACATAATGATATTTCGCGCGTTTTTGCAGACCGTACTACATCAATATTCATCGGTGTCAGGTAGATTTATTAAAGTCATATCATTATTATGGACAGGTGATATAAACGTGGAGTATGTGATGTCTTGATAAATGCTTTTTTCGACTACTATTTGGGATTTTTATGGGATTCGATTTTCAAGGTTCTAATGGTTTTTATTTGCTTCGTAACGTCAAGCACCATGATGTGAGCAAGTAGACAATTCTAGGTTCGTTCGTGTCAGCTGAAAGTCTTCCACTGCTGGACAAAGGCCTCCCCCAAGATTTTCCACAAATACCGGTCCTGCGCCGGTAAGTCTAAGTACTATAACTTATTTATCTATCGTTAAGAAGTCCAACATTTGTATTTTTGGAGTTGGAACTAACTGCAAGCAAACATAGGAAAACAAAGGATACCTTATTTTATTTTACATTTTACAGTGCGCCATCTAAAAACTACGCGACATTTATAATACTCATTATTACACTATACGAAGCACGTGAACTCTTCCAACCAAAATTTCAAGCTACTTCTAAATGCAAATTCCTTAGAATCCAGCGACAAAATTAACAAGCCGGTTTGATAGAAAAAAAATTGATAAATAAAATAGTTCTCGCTAAAAATTTTAACTAGAATTGTTTGGAAACTAATCTGAAATAACACTGAATTTCAGGCTCAATTCAGGCTGTATAAAGCTCAGAGAATATACTGAATAAATACTTCAAGTGGTTCGGTTAATCCAAAACAATGAGAAATACTGAATAATACTCGATTGAGTATTCGGGCCAATATTTGTTGAAACTGAAACGGAACTGAAAATAAAACACATCCTGAATTATTCAGTCAATAATACGAGTAGTATGAGGATGTTTTCAGGAAAATAATTAATAATTTAAGTGAAAATTGAAGCGAGCTTATACACACTATCAATACTCTTGGAATTCCATGTGGTGTCCTATAATGGACTGACTGACTGACTGACTGACTGACATAGTGATCTATTAACGTACAGCCCAAACCACTGGACGGATCGGGCTTGGAATGCAGGTAGATGTTATGACGTAGGCATCCGCTAAGAAAGGATTTTACGAAAATCCACCCCAAAGGAGGTAAAACGGGATCCACGCGTACGAAGTCGCGGGCGGCCGCTAGTTTAAAATACAAAGCGTCGATATGATTATTTTGAAATACAGCCTTGGACAGCACAGGTGACTAGAGTCCATAAGACTCTATGACATAAACACTTTCTGGTTTCACCTATAAAGACGAAATATTGTTATTTGTTTGATAGTATTGAAAATCTTCAAAATTTATATTCTATTCCCTTAATATTAGTGTAGATGATAACCGTCATAATAGACTGAACACAGGCACTCATCTATACTGTTATAAATGCGAAAGTAACTCTGTCTGTCTGTCTGTCTTGCTTTCACGCCTAAACCACTGAGCCGATTTTTATGAAATTTAGCACAGAAATAGTTTGAGTCCCAGGGAAGGACATAGGATAGTTTTTATCCCGGGTTTGAAACAGGGACGCGAGCGATAAAGTTATATACAAATTAATATATAATAAAAAATACAAAGGTATTATACAAATCATTTTAAGCATACAGCGCACCACACAATTTACTTCGCTCCGCACTCGTACAGTCGAGTACGTTTTAATTCTTATTTGTGTTCAATCAGAGTCGCGATATGAAATGGATCCGTCGTGTGTGTTCTTTGCAAACATTGGTTTGATACGAAAACCGAATAAATGCTCGGTTGTTTCGATTTTTCAACTAGACAAATATGGCGGAGTTAATTTATTCAGGCACTTGCTTTTCCTGCGAGTTTGTGGACGTAGGTTTCGGAACATATAATAATTTTAGCCTGTGTGAAAGAAATAAAGAAAATTACGCAATTTGATGCATAAGACACTCAATTTTAGTGTTAGAGCGCTTTCACATTTAGGCGATTTAGCAGGGCGACAAACGCGCGACAGACGCTCTGCCGATAATATCATACTATGTGACCGCGGATGCATGCCTTAACATTATAAAAACGCCGCTGCCGCGCTGCAGTCGCGCTGCTAACGCCCTAATGTGAATGCGCTCTTAAGCTAAACACATTTTGTTTTGTCTCCTGTCATCCGCTTTGCACTGGAGGGAAGTCGAACCTTAACTTCGAACTCCTATGTTCTTCTGATTAAATTCGTTACGGGTCCAATGACTTTCACTTTCCCCCGGGACATACTTGACTTTCACTGGTTGGGTTTTTATTGGCGGTCAAGCTGAGATCCTGGCTACACAGGAGTTGCAGCGGTGGGAAAGAGAGGTGGGAATAGTCCCGTACACAGTACACACAAAATAATATTGTCTACTTCTTTTTGCACGAAAGAATGAATAGACTCAGCCTGCAAATTGAAATAGCTACTATCTACTTAACGCTTAGAAAACTGTCATTTCTACTTATAAACTTAAATAATTATTAATTACTTAGGACTGATACATATAACAAACATTTCACCCTCGCTAAACTGCCAACACATTTCAGCAAACTAAAATAATTACACAATTTCAAAGCCAGATTAAAAAATCTCCCGCCAGTGAAATGAAGCAGAAGTTGCGCACTAATTAAAAGTTTTGTTTGCTAACAGAATAACGTGTTGCCAAGTGTGAATGTCGTTCGTGGAGATAAGAGGAACAAGAAAATGTTACACAAGGTTTATTATTCCTGACGGGATTGCTACCATGTACCTTAATATCGGAAACTCAAAATTAAGGTTCAATTAATTAAATAATAATTATGTTAGTGACCATGAAAGTTTAAAACTATTATATTGTTACACAAGGAACATTAAAATACGATAATTTCCAAGATTCTTTTGCATTTTTTGGAAATAATTAAAATAATCTAAGATTTCATGGTTCCTTTATGATTTACCTAGTTTGTTAGAGAAATTTTATCCTTGTAATGAACAATAACAACCGATGCAATAAAAATACAGGGCGTAATTTTTAACAGATTTTAGTTTTTTAACACTATCGCTGAGTTGCACCACCTAACTTTGACCGTAACTATGACGATAACCGGTGTTTTTTGTATGGAGTTTGACAGATTTTTGACGCTTGTCAAAGTTAAAGTAAGATGGTGCAACCCAGCCTTAGTCTTTGAACGCTAAGTAGTGTTATGCATTGCTAAAAATACAGAAGGTTTTATCCCTTTAATTGTTTTCTAGTACACCATATTAATTGAAATAATAAAGTAAAACACTTTTTTAAAATATAAAACTCTGGTAACACCTACTACCTATTTCTTTTGTAGTAATAGTACTCCAGTATAACTTCTTACACTTTATATCAAGTTCTACAATGTATCATGTTAAATTAACCCTCAAAGATGGTGCACATTATATGGCCAAGTGAAACATATAAATCAGGACAAAGTTGCCTGCAGTCGACGACTTAAGCGCGGGCCCAGACGAACCTCGGTAACGACGAAAATTGAGTTTGTGTAAGCTTTTCTTGCAGTTGTGGTGCAAGTCATGGGATTGCAGGGTTAAAAGAGCCAAGACAGTCTTTTTATTATTTGGACGAATGTATTAGTTGAAAATCATGTACAAATGTAAAAAAATAGTGTAAGAAAAAGTATGAAAACTATACACTTGTAATTAAATCATAAAAAACAGGATCTATAAGCAAAGAACTGCGGTTCAATTTTTAACCGTATCATGTGCGGTATCGTATGAAAGAGCTTCATTGGCACAAGCTTTTACTTAGAAATTTTTAATTCTTTTAGTGTTTTAATTTTTTTTGTAGTTATTGAAATAAAGTTTGTGCGGAACCCTCGATGTGCGAGTTTGACTCCCACTTGGCCGGTATTTGAAGTTGAAACCTTCTTACGTCTTCTTCTATGAACATGATACATGAACCCTAAATGATCTTCTGCCTTGAACCACTATGGGAGCACGGCAGCTCATGATTACACTCGTAGGTGGCTGCAATCACGGCGTAGTTCATTTGTTTACCACTACTTACGCGGACAATAACAAACACGTCGCATTTGTGTCTTTACATCGGATCGGGGTGAGTTTTAATAGTGGAGAGTTGTTGTACATTGACGATTTTTAGGGTTCCGTAGTCCTGACAAAGTACCAGTTAGCATTATAATATGCACAGTTAAATATAATTCATAAAAGTATAACTAACATTTTCATTTTGATTTAATTTAATTGCAAATTGATATCTTAATTTTAATTATTTTAATCTATATATATAAAAATGAAACCCGTTTCGCGTTGTCACGGCATCACGTGTGAACGGCTGAACCGATTTCGATAATTCTTTTTTTTTAATGTTTGTGGAAGTCCAAGGATGGTTCTTACGGAAAAAAATATTAAGAAAATCTCTACGCTAAGGCGGTACGAAGTTCGCCGGGTCAGCTAGTTTTCATATAAATCGGATTTTATAAAATTTATTTTGTATGAAAATTAAAATATTTAAAATGATGATATCAAATTTCTGACTTCACCATACCATTTATATGCTCATGTTAACATAGGCTAGTGTCGGCTCATATAGGTACCCATTTACCAAACACCCTGTATAAATAAATAAAAGTTTAGGGTGTTTCATTTCAATTCAAGACAGTAAAGGGCATTGTCAGAAACGGCTTTTGATTCCTGGGCACAGCAGTAAAGTACCAAAATTCAAGTGGATATCAACACTAAACATGAAAAGATTTTTCTATAACAAGCTTATACTCTTTGATCGTCGGTGTTAACAAATATCATAAAGAATTGAGGAATGAAAAAGATCCTAGTGTTCTTCAAATTTCATTTCGTTCTGAAAATTTAGCGTCAAAATCAAGTGATATGAACCATAAAAATCTGTTTCTCTCATATCACGTACGAAATTCTTATCACCTCGGATATTTTATAGTTGTCCTAGACGTCAGGCAGCTTTATGTCTGTCTGTCTACGCCGATAAAGCTAGATGTCATTCGTTCTTTATTGCTGAGCGATTCTATATGTCATTTGTCAATAGTTATTGGATTATTTAGATGTATTGATGCTTTTTGATATGATGCCACGCGAGTTTATGTTTGCGACTTTGCTCTCTTAAATTTTAGTTCTACAAATAACGTAAAGCAAGTAGCTCAGAATTAATGCTGTTGAAGTATTGTGGTTCTGTCAAATGTATTGTTTTTAGTTTGTTTTCTGTAGTGTAGTCCCCTAATAATAAATAAAGTAGTAAAATTAATGTTTGTATAAAATAATTTAATAACAAACATGAGCTCGCTTAAAACTCTGCAGTTTTTTGGATTTCCACTCACTTTTGGCTTGGCCAACCCAATGGAAAAACTTATGTACCTAGCTAGGCCCTTACTAGAGTCAACGCAACTTTATTTTTATTTCTCTGTACGCGTATAATAATCCAAATTGCGGACATAATGCCTCGCTATTTTCTACCAGTCAAACATTGGTCTAGCAAAGAAAAGCTATCTCTTACTTCAGCTTCATAACATACAAAAATAACCGAACTACATCATACTTGGCTATTTCTATGTCGATTTCTGCTGGAATCTCTATAATAACATGCACCGCATTTCACAAGTTTCCCGACAAGTGCAGCCTTCGCCGGATATTGCAAGCATTTTCGAATGACATTAGAAACGTTGGAATACACAGATTGAAAGCGCTTTTTATTTCGGGACGCGTACGTTTTCGCTAAAGCTTTTGTGGTTTAGGATCTTGGAACTATTTTGAAGAAAACCAAGTATATTGAAGGATATTGAGTCTTACAGAGATGCCGCAACGTCAACGCCCGTAAGCTCTCTTAGGTGCATATTACAGAATGAAACTTAAAACTAGACGATTCATTTTCAAGTCTTGAGTTGTTGAGTCTTTTTATTTGTTAACTTTAATATTTAGACCAATCGCAGATCAGAATGTATGGCAGTTTTGAGCGTTGTTTTGTACTAAATAGGCATGGGGTGAAAAATGGTGTGCAGTTCTCGGAACAATAGCAAGAGGTTTCGTTCAAATCGGAAATAAACTAACGAAAAATTATCAACTGCAACCAAGTTTCACAATATATTGTTTTATTAAACTTTCATGGTCACCCGCAAGTTTCTTCAGTTATTCCGTGACCATGGCACTTGCAACAATGCCGAAATATCGGAAACTCAAAATTAAGGTACATGGTAACAATCCCGTCAGTAATAATAATCAAGATTTACAATTTAACATTTAAATTTCTCTACCTATAAATCAAAGAAACTATCATTATCTGTGAATTAGGAAATTACCTACACAAATTAAATGCCCAAGTGTTATAATGGACTCATTCTAAANCCTCATTCTAAGAATACCAGGTTGACCTTTTACCAAATACTTCCAACCTTGCCACGAATTTCCACCTGGAATTTCCCGGAAAAAGCTAGATTTTCCGCAAATAATGCATTAGCCATAGTTCCGTGGCTGGTTTAATTAAGACATAATGGGATGTACGCTCTGCAACACTGCGGAATGGCCTGCAGTACTGACAAAATTGCCACAATGCGGGGAGAACAGTCAGGCCATTTGTTTAGAAGATTTAGAGGCAGAAGTAAAAAGCGAGCTTTAGAAATCCGTACCGCGCGGGAATAACTTGACATCTCGACCTGCACTTTTTTTTTTTTATTAGCTTAACACGTTGAGTGCGAAACCAGGTCTATAGACCTTGTGCACGTCTCGCTTACCGTGCGGCTAAGAAAATTATAGTCTTCCTTGTCGTGCGAAAGGCATAACTTCAATTGGGTCCGGTGTAGGAAAGTGATGAATATATATCTATGATTTATTCTTAAAATAGAATCCAATGATGTACCTACCTTAATACCAGGTTTTTAGACCTGGTACCGCACGGAAGTAATAAANAAATAATAGTAGAGATGACGCTCTACCTAAAAATATTAAATAATGACATGTCATTTAGTACTAACAAAATGTACTGTATCATAACTAAAACTGTATCAAAATCCGTTGCGTAGTTTTAAACTTATAAGCATAGGGACAGATAGTGGAAAGTGATTTTGTTTTATACTATGACAATGTAGTGGTATAGATTTAGTAAAAGAATATAGTGCCAGAGATTATTTCCTACAAAGCAACTCGCTTACAAATATCCTTAAAATGTTTTTTAATAATTCTACGTCTTGCGTTCATATCATTCAAAACTATAACAGCTAAAAACCATCATTGTCTCTGGTAGAGCTTAATATAAAATTAGTTTACTGTTCCTTTTGGGCTTTGGAACTACAACGTAACATTAACGTAGTGGTAAAACATATTTTTAATACGTTGCTTAGTTTCTCAGGTATAGTTAGTTTTGAGAAACTGTCTAGATTATTCTTGAACAATCCGCGTGCCCTACTACAGCCTTTAGAACTGTTATCATCTATTTTGTAATATCTCATTATGGGTTTTAAAATGTAATTAAGATATCCTACTGTTTTTTTAAACGAGTAATTAGGTATAGTCACTCATGTTAATCTTCTGCAGAGAGATTTAAAGTGACAAATGACAAAGATGGTTCAGTTCAAAGTTGCCAAATAAAACTTTTTTATTTTGCTAACACTAACAAACAAACGCTTAACCCATTCTCCCGATTTTCTTCCCTAAAAGCACACCCCGGCTGAAAATGCAAAAATATGGGAACGTAAAGGCAATCAATGGCGAAGGTTTGCTCTCGACATCTTCTTTGTAACCCAATATTTGAGAGCAATCACGGCGTGTTTAAACTGGATTTGCATTTTTGTGAGCGAAATAACTTATTCAATGCTAACGTTTTAACTGGATTTAGGAATATTGGTCTTAAGGGGTTCTGTCGAGTGGTGCAACTGACGTCACAATTTTAGTAACCTTAGGGGTTCGTTGGTCCAAAGTAATGTGCTTTTTGAAACAGACTCAACATTAGAAAAAGCGAAATTAATAATATTTTATTCATTTTTTACCACTAGTCAAATTAAAATTCATTTATTTCTTACTAGTGGCACTCATGAACGTCAAAAAACAGTAAAAAAAATAAAAGTAGCACTTAAGGAGCACTTTACATGTCTCCGTATCATTTGGACCCTGCACTACCTTATTAATAAATCGATTATTTATCAGTATTGCTATTGCTGTATAGATAAATTCAAACAATGAAATATTGATCTCCATCAACCGTTGAACTATTTAAGTGGTGCCCCTACTAACAGCACGCAAAGCTGGGGCAGAAAAGTTCTCGAGTGGCGACCACGGGCCGGAAGACGTAGTATGGGCAGACCCCCACTAAGTGGACCGACGATCTGGTGAAAGTCGCGAGAGGTGCCTGGATGCGGGCGGCACAGGACCGGTCGTTTTGAAAATCCTTGGGGGAGGCCTTTGTCCAGCAGTGGACGTCATTAGGCTGAAACGAACGAAGTTGACTAACGGCATGTCTATGCTTAATCCTACAATTATTCTATATCAAAAGAATTAAGCATCGTTTGTGAAGTATTCATTCACAAACGATGCTTGATTAAGTGAAGCAGCAAATCGAAAGCACAGCGTTGTATAGAGCTCTGTGATTGGTTCGTGTGTCACCCTGTGCGCACTGTGAGACCTCATACTAATGTTTGTGAATACGGGCGTAACTCGATCTTATAGGTAACTTTTATAAATAAAGAATTTTCATCCCACTTTATTTACCCACATTCAAATGCCCAACTAAATAACTAAAGCTCGACGAAACAGTCTCCGAAAGTCACTTGAAACTTCTCGTTTTCAATACTCCGGCCTCTCAGATAACACTCTCGTAGGACAAACAAAAAACAAAACTTTTTAAGTCCAACAAACTTGGACAAAGGTGCTTGAGAAGTTACGAGATTATCGCGAATAACAATGTGTTAATATCAGCGAGAAAGAACTTGGATTATGGTTTCTTGCTGGGGAACTAGTTGGCACGTTGGGGGATTGGACTTGTTTACTTAGGTATATGTAGGTACGTGTTTATATACTTGGTAACTTAGATACAACAATATTTACCGAAAAATCTAGTTTACTTCAAAGTTACATTCTTAATTAACTTGACAAGTTAACTCACTACAGTCAATTTTTACCCTTCTGACCCACCGCACTACCAAACCACACTACCAGTAGTGTCGTGGGTAATTTATAAGGACCTTACATCTTTATTCCCATCGACACTACTACCATGAGTAAATATAAAATTTGCACAAAATTTGTTCCGGTACAGCTCAACGAAATTTCAGTTTTTAAGACTTATACCTTTTTATTTTTATTTGAGCCTTAAGTTGATTTTGAGTTCTGTTTCTTTACTGAATAGCTATTTTCGAGATAATCTAAAAAAATATACGATGCTTTTTGAGAGTAATATCACATTCCCTTAGAGCACTGCATCATTAAAACTTATTAAAATAAACCAGACCCAGTAAAACAAAAAAGTAGTGCTTAAACCACTAGCCTCAAAGTCAAACAGTTTCAAAGATAAATATAAACAACAATTTTACCTCTATTTCCACATCATTAGTTTATTTGACCGAGCGTCCAAATATACAGCGTTTAGTCATGCTTTCACAAATATTGTCGGCTCAAATTGAAACACTGGCCGTGTTCGCCATTTGCATGCTAAACGCATTAATAGCCTAATTTGGACACTTCAAGGAGTTGCTAATTATGTGCAATTAGTTCGGGAGTAGCTGTTGCCTGTTGGACCGACGAAAGGGAGAGTAAATGGCTTGAATGGACAATTGGACAGTAACTAAGTATCGACATAGTAACTATGCTAGTATTAACTAGTACTAGAATAAATTTTATTTTGTTGCTATTGACAAACGTAGTGTACAGTGCGCGAGGCGTAAGTTCAATTTTAAATTTTACCAAAAGTAACAGTTTTACAAAAGTAAAAGTGACAGATGCGCGACGGACTTGCGATAAACTGTCACTCCTAAACTATTCATGTGCACTCGCACAACTGCTAATCGAAAATATACTTTGGTTGTCTTTAAATGTAACATAACTAAGAAAAATCGGTTAATTGTGTACCGTTGTTGTTATTCATAACAGTTTGAAACTTCAGATTTGAATAAGTTAATAGCTTAGGAATGTAGTTTTTAAAGTATTAAACTACTTTTTTTACTGACACAGTCCTCGATATAGTTTGAAATTGCTAATATAATAGAGCGATACCCCGCCTCTACTGTCACACTGTGCAGTATACTGCATTAAATTATGTCGCTCACACTTTGCGCCAACCCCACCGTTAATTTTGCATAATTTTCACTTTATTAATGTAAGTTTTCGACTACAGTTTTATTAGTGATACTCATATATATGAGTTATAATAGCTCTATAGAAGCTTTATTAGTCGCCGCTAGAAATCATGAAGTTAATATTCAAGCAACATACATGTTATAGAGCAACAATTACGAGCTGTCAAACGAAACAGATTTTAGGATGTCACTAGATGTCATTTGTGTGACCGTTTTCAGGATTATTTCACTGTTTTGTACAATAATCAATCGCTGAACCAGTCACCACGTTTTTGAAGCACGATTTCTCATAAACATCTACGATTTATATCACTTAAAATTTGAAAAAATCTCAGAGCCTAAATTTTTTAGCGTGCCAATAAGTGCTAACGAATTGTCAAATACTTGCAAAAAACGGTGCTGTTACGTCGCATCACGCATCTCTTTTTATCACACAGTGTTGCTGCTAGTGACATCTCGTTCGCTCAGTTCTTTGTTGCTCTATTTTGCTAGGTATAATTAATAACTTTATGCTAGAAATCTAGAAAGTTAAGGTAGAAAATAATTAAGGTCTTCATTAAGTATGTAAAACATACTTTTTCAGCAAAAAATTGATATTTTCACTAATGAGCAACTTTGGGAAGTTTCGGTGAGAAATTATCTTAAAGAGCGTTTACGCGAAGCGCGGCGTTTCAAGGGGCATCATTGGAAATGATTCGCGCGCGGCGTTTTTTAATAGTTTCCAAATGTTTATAGCAAAACAATAACAATGAATTAAATATCGTTTCAAAGTAAATATTTTAAAGAAGATGTTGTTTTATTATATTAAGCTATTTTTATGTTGAATAAAGAAAGAATATTGGTGAAAAAATCACTTTGATTTTTGGTTATTTCACGTTCTTTTAATTTGTGATTTCTTATTGTAAAATGCTTAAATCTAAAAATTTTCTCAGATAACTATTTGCCCAAGGATCTATGCTATAGGACATAAATGTTTGTTAAATCGTTTTCACAGTATTTTTATAAAAATTTCAGCTTGTAAACTGACGCTAAAGTGGAAATTTACAAAACCTGTGTGGACTTATCTTGATAGAATTCTTAAATACTAAACTAATCGCAATATTTTCTCAATTAACTATTTAGACGACGAAATTGCCTAACTATTTATGCCCATAACATATTTGTAGTATTACTGGTTAATGGTTGTAACGAGTTGAAAAAGTACTGTTTTTGCGCCAAACGGCGTAAACGCTCCTAAGCAATGTTTAGTTTATACTTCTAGGTGATGAAAATTAGTGTTTACGTTAAAGAATTAGGTCATAATGATGTGTTAATTTATGATAAGAAGATAATGATCTTGGTTTGAAATAGGCAAATATGTTGCAAAATTATTGTCAGCCTAGATTGTTCATAATTGCACGTCAGAATTTTGGTACATATTCTGTTTCCTATGTATTTCTGTTATTTATAAGCCTTCAGTAACTCTATATCGATTAATTTAGGCGTTTTATCATTTGATTTTATATGATGACAGACGGCTATTTGCCAATGACGATGTGCCAAGAAGATGGCGCCATGATTGGGTAGCAGTCATTGGTTATGGCTATAATGATTTTGGGGGAGGCCTTTACCCAGCAGTGGGATGGTGTAGCTTAATTTAAAAAAAAATCGGACTATTTGGACTAACGCCTGCCTTTACTGGTTGAGTTGGGGTCTATTTATTGACCCCCAACAAAACTCAACTGACTGACTGTAGATTCTGGCTACACAGGAGTTGCTTCGGTGGAAACAAGATGTTTAGTTCCATTATTGTTATTTTCGTAGTGGCATTTGATAAGACATCGTAGTAACCCAATTTACCACTCGTGAATATAATATGTAGTTTCCCAGTGTCNAACCAAACCGAACAGAAAAATCTGCCCCCACTGGGAATCGAACCCGGGACCTCTGCGTCTGAAGCAGGTGGTCTAACCACTAGACCACAGAGGCGGCAGTTTATTGCAGTTTACATTACTGGCCCATTTATTGTCCTGAAGCAGTGGTAGGGTTAATACTGGGCCGTGTAAAAGTGCTTTTTTTTAAGCCTATTTACAGAAATAAATGAGTTTTTTGAATTTTTTTATTCAATACATAGTCCCTTTACAGGGCACTTATATTAAATAGTATTAAGTGAATAATAAGTATTAGTATTAACTAGAATACATTTTATTCTGTGGTACTTATCGGCAAATGAACAAGTAGTGTACTTTGGTTTTCTCCAAATCTATAGGTACTAATATTGTAAAGCTGAAGAGTTACTTTGTTTGCTTGAACGCGCTAATCTCAGGAAAAAATATTTTTGTGTTGGATAGTCCAATTATCGAGGAAGGCTTTAGGCTATATTATAAGATCATCCTATAGCCAATAGAAGCGGAGCAGTAAAGAACAAAAATCGGTTGAGTGTGTGTCGTTGTTGTTGTGATTCACAACGGTTTTAAAATTTTGATATGACTAAGTTCATAGCTTAGGAATGTAGTTACTTTTATAAGTACATACCATGCAATACCTACCTTTTTATGTCACAGTACTCAAGACGATGTAATTTTAAAATTGCTAATATTATTATAATGGAGCGATACCCCGTTTCTACTGTCACACTGTGCAGTATACTGCATTAAATTATGTCGTTCACACTTTGCGCCAACCCCACCGTTAATTTTGCATAATTTTCACTTTATTAATGTAAGTTTTCAACTACAGTGTTATTAGTGATGTATATTGAGTTTATAATATCTGTATAGAAGCTTTATTAGTCGCCGCTAGAAATCATGAAGTTAATATTCAAGCAACATACATGTTATAGAGCAACAATCACGAGCTGTTAAACGAAACAGATTTTAGGATGTCACTGGATGTCATTTGTGTGACAGTTTTCAGGATTATTTCACTGTTTTGTACAATAATCAATCACTGAACCAGTCACCATGTTTCTGAAGCATTACTTCTCATAAACATCCACAATATCACTCACGTAAAATTTTGAAAAAAATCTCCCAGCTTAAAATTTTAGCGTACCAATGAGTGCTAACGAACTGTCAAATAGTTGCAAAAAATGGTTTTGTTACGACGCATCTCTTTCTATCACACAGTGTTGCTGCTAGTGACATCTCGCTCGCTCAGTACTTAGTCGCTCTATTTTGCTAGGTATAATTAATAACTTTATGCTAGAAACCTACAAAGTTAAGGTAGAAAATAATTAAGGCCTTCATTATGTAAAACATACTTTTTGAGCAAAAATTTGATATTTTCACTAATGAGTAACACTAAAAAGTTTTGGGAAGAAATTATCTTTAGGCAATGTTTAGTTTAGGCTTTTAGTTGATGAAAATTTGTGTTTACCTACGTTAAAATATTAGGATTATTAGGTCATGATGATGTATATTCATTTATGATTAGAAGATAAATAATAAATAAAATAATGATCTCGGTTTGAAATAGGCAATTAATATGTTGCAAAATTAATGTCAGCCTAGATTGTTCATAATTGCACGTCAGAATTTTGGTACATATTTTGTTTCTTATGTATTTCTGTTATTTATAAGCCTTCAGTAACTTTATATCGATTAATTTAGGCGTTTTATCATTTGCTTTTATATGATGACAGACGGCTATTTGGCAATGACGATGTGCCAAGAAGATGGCGCCATGATTGGGCCAGAGTATAGATGACCCACGCTGAACTGTCCCGCCAAACTCAATGACAGGGGGGCGCTACCATCGTTCAACTTTATGGTTTCCAACATGGCAAAAATCGGAACCAGCGATTCGGTATTGACGGTGGCGCCCCGCTGTCAATGTCATCGATAGGACAGTTCAGTATTTTGGAACTATAGCAGTCATTGGTTATGGCTATACGTCATGCTCCCCAGCAACCCCTATGACTGTTATAACATTTTTTTTAATCAACGCGATTGTGCACAATAATATACCTTTAAAAAAATGTGCCTTTGTACAATGTACAGTTATTTCTATTTGGGGCTGCTGTAGAGCATCTAATGATTTTGGGAGAGGCCTTTACCCAGCAGTGGGATGGTGTAGCTTAATTTTAAAATAATCTATTTGGACAAACGCCTGCCTTTACTATTTATTGACCTCAACAAAACTCAATTAACTGACTGTAGATCCTGGTTACACAAGAGTTGCTTCGGTGGAAACAAGATGTTTAGTTCCATTATTGTTATTTTCGTAGTGGCATTTGATAAGACATCGTAGTAACCCAATTTACCACTCGTGAATATAATATGTAGTTTTCCAGTGTCTTGGAACCACTCTAAGAATAAAAGCAACTTAAAAATTATGCAATAACTGTAACAGACTTACCACAGAAGCGAATAACAAACTCAAAAGGAGTTTCGCCGCCATGCTGTCAGAAGTTCCTCGTTGTCATATTAGCAGGCTAAGTCGACTTCATCTGGAACAATCGAGAATAGTGCTTATTACAAAGATGGTAAAGAGTATTATAGGATTTCACTAATGTAAAGTAACACATTTATAAAGGTGTGTTACACATCAAGCCATCGAAAGCCGGCGGCTTGGTGTCGCCGGCATTATTTCACAAGAATCATGTCGACGATTTGTACTTTTTATGACTTTTGACATGCTGTCAAAATAAAAGACAACATGTAGAATGCACAACAGTCAATAGTTCTTCTCAATAATTTTTAGCTATTATTAGTCATAACCAGGGATGTTATGGATATTCTTAACCGTAACTGAAACCTTCGGATAACTGAAATAAAAAAAAATCCGAAGCCGTAACTGATTCAAAACTTTCGGATAATTTCGGATGTTGACAGTTTAAATTGTTTTTTGTGTAGCATTATATCCAAAACATCCCTAGTCCTAACATAATATTCCATTAGTCCAACATAAATAGTTCACAGTAGTATGATAGATATCAATTTTTTTTATTCATGACAAGGCAGATATTTGACCGCAATCGCACCTGGAGAGATGCGATCTAGGATGGTACAGTAAATGTACCTACTAGGTAATAAGCACAAGTAAATGCTGAAACAGTAGATTATACATACTACAAAAATCTTTATAAAAATTCCACGAAAAACTTAAGAATCGAATCGAAATCTGTATTACCATAACAGCTTTACCAAAACCCTAAAAACTGGGAACCCAAAACAAAAAGCATTTCCACTATCCTTTTCTTGGCTGGATTTTTGCGAACCCACAACCAAATAGGTTGTTTGCACTCAACAAAAACACAGCGGAATAATAAAAAGTTTACCGACAGCTATTCCAATCCGGCGCCAATATACATACATTTTAGTCCTACAATAAAGTATTTTCACCCTAAAGGTCCGGCCAAATCAACGCGATCACACGCGATCAGCCGGCGTGCAGCGATGGCGACCAATGCATTTAAGGCGGTTATCACACTGCGCCGCGCTCCGCCGCGTGATTTTCATATAAAAAAATCACGCGTGCGGACGCGTTGTCAGTGTGAAGTGCCGCGCGTGTTTTCTATACAAACTGAGGTACTTGCATACAATGATTAAATCTGTCGCCCCGCGCTCCGCGGCGGAGCGCGGTGCAGTGTGATAACCGTCTAAGTCTGATCACCATTGCTGCACGCCGGCTGATCGCTTGTGATCGCGTTGGTTTGACTGAACCTTAAGCCTCGGCCAAACCAACGCGTGCAGCTGCGAACGTAATCGGGACTATTCCCACCTCTAGTTCCCACCGCTGCAACTCCTGTGTAGCCAGGATCTACAGCTTGACCGCCAATAAAAACCCAACCAGTGAAGGTCAAGTTTGTCCCGGGGGAAAGTTAAACTGGTATTGGACCCGCAACGAAATTAATCAGAAGAACATAGGAGGAGTTCGACTTGATGTCGTGTATGGATTTGTAGCGATGAGTTCACATCAACGCGTCCTGTCATTGGTCGCGGCGATCTATGCACGCGCAGTGATCGCCATTGCTATCGCTGACGCCAGCTGCACGCGTTGGTTTGGCCGTAGCTTAACCTAGTTTCCTATCAAAGAGTGTGAGCACAGAAGGCTGCGGCTTTGAAAGTTGGTAAAATACCTATTTTATTGCTCTTTTGTGTAGGCGTATTGGACGAGCGAATGCTTGTTAAAGTTAGGAACTTTAACATTGTCGAAGAATAATTAACACTGAAAGAAGAGGTTAAGTTGATACCTGATCAGAGTAGATTACAGAAGAGAAAATCTTACTAACGTAACGTAATCTCGGTTTGCTTGTAACGTACCTACGACTATGTAGCGTAATATAATGATAGATAGCATGATTTTAGAAAAAATTGTAGAGAATGACTTGGATTATTTTTATTCTATCACATAGCCATAAAGTCATTGCCACAGTGTAGTGTGGAGAATATTGCATTCTACCAGACATCAACCTAAGTATCTGTCCAGGCACACACTCCCCGTATGCCAAATTCTCCATTTTCCTTATCATCATTACAGCTGCAGGACCCACAAGGTAGAGAGAAGACCTTATAAAGATTGCTAAAAGGCGCTGAATATCTGGAAGTTGTAATATTTATACAGAGTGATTTTGTTATCAGTATTCATTTTAATAAGCTCTATACAGTGTGAGTCACGTTAAAGTGTACATATGAAAACAGATAAAACTAGACCTATTTTTATCGACAAAAACGAGGTCAAAAATTTTTTGAGATTTTTTTTTATTTTTTTATAAAATTTTTTTTCTTCCAATTACTTATTATAAAAAAAANGGATTTTCATATAAAAAAATCACGCGTGCGGACGCGTTGTCAGTGTGAAGTGCCGCGCGTGTTTTCTATACAAACTGAGGTACTTGCATACAATGATTAAATCTGTCGCCCCGCGCTCCGCGGCGGAGCGCGGTGCACTGTGATAACCGCCAAAGTCTGATCACCATCGCTGCACGCCGGCTGATCGCTTGTGATCGCGTTGGTTTGACTGAACCTTAAGGCTCGGCCAAACCAACGCGTGCAGCTTGACCGCCAATAAAACCCTACCAGTGGAGGCCGAGTTTGTCCCGGGGTAAAGTTAAACTGGCATTGGACCCGCAACGAAATTAATCAGAAGAACATAGAGGAGTTCGAAGTTAAGGTTCGACTTGGATTTGTAGCGATGAGCTGTTCACAATAAACGCGTACTGTCAATGGTCGCGGCGATCTATGCACGCACAGTGATCGCCATCGCTATCGCTGACGCGAACTGCACGCGTTGGTTTGGCCGTAGCTTAACCTAGTTTCCTATCAAAGAGTGTAAGCGCAGAAGGCTGCGGCTTTGAAAGTTGGTAAAATGCCTATTTTATTGCTCTTTTGTGTGGGCGTATTGGACGAGCGAACGCTTGTTAAAGTTGAGAAGTTTAACGTTGTCGAAGAATAATTAAAGCTGAAAGAGGTTAGGTTGATACTTGTAACCTGGTAGGAGTAGATTACAGAAGAGAAAATCCTACTAACGTAACGTGATCTCAATTTGCTTGTAACGTACCTACCTACGACTATGCTAGCTAGCATGATTTTAAATGAAATTGTAGAGAATGACTTGGATTATTTTTATTTTATCACATAGTCATGAAGATAAGTCATTGCCATAGTGTAGTGTGGAAGTGTGGCGACATCTACGATACGCCACTACAAACGTGTACCAACAGATGGCGCTGTTACGACTGCACTATGGCACACTCCGCCGCTCATACAAACCTGCATCGCGGTGACGGAGTTTTCTACCCTGCCAAGTACATATAGACAAACCAAGATGGTGTAAATTGGACCTTGGTCCCCGAGCATAACACCCGCTCGGAAGGAAGCACTAACATCTAGCTTCCTTATTGTGGTTGAGCATCATATCCCACAGAAGATAGTAAGGTATTCCATTATACCAGTCCTGAACCTAAGTATCTGTCCAGGCATACACTCCCCGTATGCCAAATTCTCCATTTTCCTTATCATCACTTCACCTACAAGACCCACAAGGTAGACAGAAGACCTTATAAAGATTGCTAAAAGGCGCTGAATATATCGAAGTTGTAATATTTATACATGGTGATTTTGTTATCAGTATTCATTTTAATAAGCTCTATATTTAACAATACAACTTTATCTTAATTATTTTTTATCGCGGTGTTTTTCGCGGAAAAAAATATTGAAAACCTAATTCGCGGGTGCCCATTTCTTAATTTTTAAAGGTTAAAGCTTATTTTCACATGCAATTTTTCTATGAACGAAACAAATTTTATCCACCTGAGCCAATTTTAAAACGGCGCGCAGCGGATAAAAATAATTAAATCGATTAAGTTGCTGATTCTGAGTCGCTCCTAAAAATATTGGATACTGATTGCAAAGTCACCCTGTAGGTATTATGGAGCTAATTTGAAAAAAAAAATAGTTTGTAGTACTGTCAACTATGCCAAAGATATCCACCAAAGTACAAGTATTCAACTGCATAAAGTTCCACAGCTTAATTCGCCATTTGTACCTACTTACTATGCTTTCAGCACCCCGTTACAACCTTATCTAATCGGCAGATCGCTCATGGCCGCCCCAAATAACTCCGAACACAGGTTTTGGTGGACTAAATGAGGAATAAACAATGGAAAAATGATTCTGTTACACAGTTCTGGGGGAAAAGTACTTAATAATTTTCATTACTAATTGAAGCAATGAAAAGTAGATTTTAAAATTATTTCATGACTGTATGTGAGTGAATATAAATAATCGTAATTTACCAAGTTATTAAAATTTGATGTGAAATAAATTGTTAAATTTTTCTGGTAGATCAGAAACAAAAAGGTTTTGAACTATCAAGAAAATATACTTAATCGTGTTTGGTTACTTCATCATCATCATTTCAGCCACAGGACGTCCACTGCTGAACATAGGCCTCCCCCAATGACTTCTACATCGCACGGTTGGTAGCGGCCTGCATCCAGCGCCTTCATGCTACCTTTATCTGTTCGTCGGTCTACCTTGTGGGTGGACGTATCACGATGCATTTTCCGGTACGTGGCCTCCACTCCAGAACCTTACTGCTCCATCGGCCGTCAGTTCTGCGTACTATTATGTGCCCTGCCCATTGCCACTTTAGCTTGCTAATCCGTCGATTTGGTTACTTCGTTCGTTCGTTTTAGCCAAATGACGTCCATTGCTGGACAAAGGCCTCCCCCAAGGTTTTCCACAATTAACGGTCCTGGGCACATAGCTCGTAGAGATGATGGCTGTTGCGGCAGGAAAGTTCTCGAGTGGCGACCACGGGCTGGAAGACGTAGCGTGGGCAGGCCTCCTACTAGGTGGACCGACGATCTGGTAAAGGTTAGACCGTTCATTGGTTACTTATAAACAATAATTGCATTTGTTTTTATTGTTACAAATTATAATGTCTTTTTAGAAAAAAAAGTAAAATAATCTTATGGAGTTTTAAATCATCACAGTTTGGTTATAAATTATAATATTACCTATTTATTAGCCTTTCTGTAATACCTACAAAGGCAATATTTCCACTTTTAATATCTCTTTTAAAAGGTATTTATAGCAAATCGAACTTGGATCGTTCGCATGTCACATCGGCATAAGTCTATAATATGTGTAAACGAATGGCACGTATTTACAAAGTCTGTCTTGGTTGGTGTATGGCGCAAAGTTAAACGACTTTTGTAATGTTATTCGACTGCATCGTTCGTTCGTTCGTGTCCCTTCTATGATCTGAGGTGTCAGCCAAATGACGTCCACTGCTGGACAAAGGCCACCCCCTAGGCTTTCCACAAGAACGGTCCTGCGCTGCCCACATCCAGGCTCTTCCTGCGACCTTTACTAGATCGTCGGTCCGGACTGCATATCGAATCAGATATGAGGAGATCCGCAGAGGAACCAAGTGACCGACTAGCCCGCAGAATCGCGGGGCAGAAAAGTTTTCGAGTAGCGACTAGACGTAGTGTAGGCAGGCCCCCACTAGGGGGACCGACGATCTGATGAAGGTCGCGGGAGGTATCTGGATGCGAGTGTCGCAAGACCAGTCATTTTCCATTTTTGCTTCTGGAAAATATTATGTAGATGATGATCACAAATTGAAATGGGAAACTTGAGCCGCATTTTAAAATAATATCGGGGCTTACTCATCACCATCATCATCATTTCAGCCACAGGACGTCCACTGCTGAACATAGGCCTCCCCCAATGACTTCCACAATGGCCGGTTGGCGGCGGCCTGTATCCAGCGCCTTCCCGCTATCTTTATGAGGTCGTCGGTCCACCTTGTGGGTGGACGTCCTATGCTGCGCTTTCCGGTACGTGGCCTCCACTCCAGAGTCTTGCTGCTTATTACAAGAAGTTAAACACCTAACATTTTGGTCTAAAATTCAATTTCAAGTGCAATTTAATGAGCTGTCATCAACTTTAAGGTCTGTCAAGCATTTTATTCATACATGCTGTAAAAATAAACTGTTATCCCCAGATTTGTCGCACCATACAAAAACCATTAATCCGCGTCCCATGGACTCGGACTGATTGATTGATTGAAATCTAAACAAAAGTGTTATTGACTGCCTAAAAATAGAGCTACAAAATTGTTTTTGTTGTTTTGTTTTTATCCCAAACCTTTGGGAAAACAAAGACAAAATAGCCTTTTGTTTATATTTTAAGGTATTTTTTTTTGTTTTTAACGAAATAATAGCCTAGGCGCAGAACACCGACTTTTAGTTGGGCGATTTTTTGCACCCTGTTCAGTGTGCAAAATAAATAGAAAAAATATTTTATATTACTAGTTTTTAATTATTATCAGACTAGGAATCTACTATTGGTCATTTTATCCCATGAAATCTCATAGCAAACTACTCTAGGACATTTGCTTCTCACAACTAAGTCATCGGTCCACCGAGTGANCGAGCGAGTCAACAATTCTTAAAAGTCATTTATTGTTTGCAATTTTTTTTCCTTTTCAAAATCGCTTTTACATGTCCCAGTATCACTTTAACTCTACCACTGTTTTGGAACAATAAATGGGCCAGTGCTGAGAAGAAGCAGCGCAAGGAACTCAGTCACCTTTACTAATGGTTTACTAAATCCATAGCCAAATTCGATCGTCAGTTCATAACACAGACCACACACTTGACTGTCTTGCATTTTATATGTGACTATAACAATCGATCGGGTCACGCGAGGTTACCATCACCACAGCCAAACTTGACGACTTTCCAATATTTTCGATGTACACTGCTACTTTTATTCCTATATCACAATCGAAGCTAGATGCACACCCGTTGATGGATGCGAAAAATTCTAATTTGTCGTTAAAATAAACACAGTATCACGATTCAACCCCATTGAAAGAAAGCATCGATTTATTTTCCCGTTTTATTTATCCTTCGTGTAACATGCCCTGAAATGAGTTAGAGCCCGCATGGAAATGATGGTAATTCTGAAAATATAGAAAAAGGTATTAGGTACTTGGACGAGTCACGAATTGCGCTTTTGAATCAAAGTTACTATTGCGCAAGACATTGGATAAGGCTTTCTGAAATGACGCTTTCTAAATTTCAATGACAACTCGTAATAAAAATACATAAATCTATGATTGATTCGTACTAGAATGTTTTATGAACTCTACTAGCTTTCCGCCCGCGGCTTCGCCCGCGTGGAATTTTGTCTGTCACAGAAAAACTTTATCGCGCGCGTCCCTGTTTCAAAAACCGGGATAAAAACTATCCTATGTTCTTTCCCGGGACTCAAACTATCTCTATGCCAAATTTCATCAAAATCGGTTGCGAGGTTTAAGCGGGAAAGCGTAACAGACAGACAGACAGACAGACAGACAGGCAGACAGACAGACAGACAGACAGAGTTACTTTCGCATTTATAATATTAGTTGGGATATTAGTTGGGATTAAGGTTATTCAAACTAGGTTTTGCCAGCGACTTTGCACGCGTAATATCTTTATGGTACTACGCTTGTCCACCTTCCGAAAATCGGGATAAAAATAATAAGTAGTAAGTATTTTCTATTTCCAATATTTTTCCTCAGTTTACAAACTATTTCCACTCCAAATTTCGTCTAAATCAGTTCAATGGTTTAGGCGTGAAAGAGTAACTAACATTCATCTAGGTAGGTATCTATCCATCCTCACATATTTTTTTACATTAATACTAATAGTAGAATACAATTAATGTCTACATGTTATGTTTAAAATAAATCGAGAATTATCCGGAAAATTCACTATTTTTGAGCTCAATAACTAAACTTGTCTTAGGCTGAGTTGCACCACCTTACTTTGACCGTAACTATAACCATAACCAGTGTTTTTTGTATGGAGTTTGACAGATTTTTGACGTTTGTCAAAGTTAAAGTAAGATTGTGCAACCCAGTCTAAATATTAACCTTTTGACAACCTGTCTTTTACATTTTTAAAGAAGCGAGTGCGTTCTTACTTTGTTTCAGACAACACAATAATTTAGATATTCCCCGCGACTCGTGCGCATAATCAAGTGTGTGCATGACACGTGTTACCCGAGCTACTGCGAAACAATCTGTGTGTACGTGCTGCTGTCTTGGGGTTAGGATTGATGTCTAGTGAAGCTTTGCTATAACATTTCAGTGCAAGCTATAGACAAAAACGATTGAGGTAGTTTTACAATTTTGAATGCGATATGTGTAATTTAAAAAGCTTACATTAAAATAAAACTTATATTATTTTTAAATGAATGAAGTTAAGAAAGATATCGTAATGGTACACGAATTTCGGAGCTATTGTAAGTCTTATTAGTACTTTACAGAAATATTAGAAGCCTTGAGGCTTTGTACGAAGATTTGTGACCTTAAACCCTCAAATCATTGAAATAGAGTCCCAAAATTAGGATCAGTGTACCTACTATGAGTTTTCGTTAGGTGTGCTCGCTAGCGAGTACGTCAAAAATCTCTATGAAGATTTTGTTTCTTGAAAGTAGCCGCTAGGGGCGCTGCACAATATGTCATACAATTAATGTCATTTTTTTACGCAGTCGCTAGCGAGCATACCTGACGTAAACTCATGGTAAGCACACTGAAGTAAAATAAAAACAGCTTAATAGTAGCTACAAAAAAAGACATTCCCTCAAATAAATTAGGTAAAACCGTTACTAATATACCTACTGGAACATTATCTTGTGCATAGCAAAGCCCCAGTGGACGTGGAGCTTTATCGTCGCTTTTTACAGCGACCAGAGGCAAGATACTGGCTGTAACGGGCACGGCGTCGGAATTCAGGATTAGCAGCCAGCCTACTTATACGAGTTTTCGGCAGTTTGCACTGGTTCGAACCGGTTTGAACCAGTTCCGAGCAGTTTGTGAGTATTTATTTGTTTAGGACTTGTTTGCTTTCCTGACAATACTTTAAAAATATTGCATACCTATAAATAATATCTATCTGTTTAAATCAAATCAAATCAAAATTATCTTTATTTGTTTAGACTAATTAAATTAGTACTTGCAAATCGTCAAATGCTCTTAAGGAGCATATACATGTCTCATTATTTTTTTGCCCTATCAGCGCTTCGAGACAAACATTTGGCAAGTGCTGAGAAATGTTTTAAAAATGTTTTCACGCGTAGTTCACAGAACAATTTTGCAACAAAATTTTGCAAAATTAGTTATAATTTCAAAGTATTAATTGGACTCTGATTGGATTTATAAACCTATAACTTCTCATTATTGGAAAAATCGTATTTCTTTGATCTTTTAAGTGCTGCTTAGGGCGCCTGATATAATTAGTTAAAGATTATAAAGTTTTCATTGTTCAAAAGTTTAAGTAGTCCGTCATGAAATATCCAAGTAAGAGCAAGATATGTTAAGAAGTTATAATGTTAGTAGCCAAAGTTTGACGCTAAAATGTGTCAGAGTTTTCAGGCCATTATTATACCTAAAATGGTATTTCGCACACACGGTGCAGTTTAAATATCATTTAAGAATTTCCACGAAAATAGAGGGGATAGTTCTCTCCATATTTCAAATGGTACGTCGCACGCACCATTGGACGGGTCTCTTGTAGCTGGGGTTACCATTCGTCCTAATTTCTACGGACATTCCTGATCTACTTACGTTGTTTTCCTCAGATATTCCAAGATTTGATTAAACAGCTGATTTGAAGGGTTCCCAATAAGAAAAAACGGAACCCTTAGGATACTTTTTTGTCCGCTTGTCTGTCGAAAAACTCTTTCCCGAAACGGGAATTAAACGATATATTCACGTTTACAGTCTCTATAAGCCGTGAAAAACTCAAACATCTAAGTTAACTTTAAAAAAATATGCAGCCGTTTGTTCCGCAAAAACAGTATAAGTATTTCGATATTCACTCATCAAGTTCGTACAGAACCTCCGGTGCGCGAGTCCAACTAGCGTTTGGCCGTTAAACTTTTAGTAACCTTAATTTTTCTCCTAATAAATGTCTACATCTTTGCTAGTTTTCACAAATTCATGGAAACCCTACTTGCACCCAAATCTGTACGACAGAGCTTTATTGATGTGGGTCCGTAGTCCGAAGGCCTGCTTTAGTGTTTCGCTGGCTATTGATGGATCGCGCTGTTTTGTTTTAGGGATTACAGTCACGGCGAAATGCTGATTCGAAAACTAAAGACGTCTTGAGAATAAAAAGGTTTGTCTGGAAAAATTGGATTTATTATCTGTGATTCGCGGCCAAATACCCGTGGCTCGTGGCTGTGAAGTTAAGAGTGACAGGTGTCAATTTGGGTGAGACGTTAAAATAAAATTGTGAGTGGTTATTCGCGCCAATATTTTTTGGAATGTTATTACAATTATGGACAATAGTTATATCAAATTAAATTCATACTTTTATTGCATAATACAGTCATATAGATCTCACTCAGTAACATTTGTTCAGCTAAATCATACCATATCGGTTTGCAACAGAATCAATTTTTCATGACTGCTAAGTAAGATATTTTTAAAGGTTATAGAAGATTTTCTAAACGACCCTTTTTTGCAGCCCAGTGTATTTTCGTTGCAAAAAAGTAATTACAATTACCTACATAATCCGCTTATAGTATTAGCTGATTTGCCGTTGTCCGTAAGCTTAATTAATTTCAGGAAGCAAAACATTACATCGAATACGGTTGAGAAAACGCCCGTATTCAAAAACGATGCTTGCTTAAGTGAAGCAGCAAATCGAACGCACAGCGTTGAATAGAGCTTTGTGATTGGTTCGTGTGTCTCCCTGTGCGTCCACGCGCACTGTGAGACCTCATAGTAACGTTTGCGAATACGGGCGTATGTCGAATACGGGTGAGAAATAGTCCATTTACACAAATAACAAAACAAATGTGCCGCTAAAATATTCTTCTAAAGTGTACCGAGAAGGCTCATCGTCAAACCCATTCCGTATTTGCCTAAATAATTCCAGGAAAACTCCGAAAGTGCCATTCACGAGTTACATTCCTGAAATTGCCTCAATCCGTTGACGAATTCCGAGGCGATGGCTGAAATATGGCTGTTTTGGTATCATTATCTTACTTATATTGTAAACTAGCTTTCCGCCCGCGGCTTCGCCCGCGTGGAATTTTTTCTGTCACAGAAAAACAATATCGCGCGCGTATTTGCTCACCGCGGCACCGTTTAGACCTACCCTGGACTACGACAAACATTTTAAAATCAAAATCAGCTCAATCGGCCCAGGCGTTCCGCGTTCTCGAGTTTTAATCAGACTAACGAACATCAATTCATTTTTATTTATATAGAATAGATAGATGTGAAAGTTTGTGAAGATAGATGGATAGATATATGTTATTCTTTCACGCAAAAACTACTCAACGGATTTAGATAGAAGTCTGCCGCGATAATCATCATTAATCGGTCTTTCTGAGTAACACACTGAATTTCAACCGGGAAAATCACGAGAAAAAGCTAGTTAAAGATATTTTACTTTAATAGATACTATTTTAGTCCGATTAATAGCTGGTGTGCCCGCTAGTAACTATTTGCTTACTAAATAAAATTATGTGAACGCTATTACAAAATCAATTAAGTACGAAAAGTGAGTGGAACTTCACAAAGAGAGATAATAATCTAAGCTATTTTCTCATNACCTGATGGGGACAAAAACAAAAAAAAAACACCAAATCATCAAACATTATTTAAAAAAGTACCCATAGTACCCACAAGCTTTGCTTAGTTTGGGACTAGAAGCGTAGTGTAAAATGTCCAATGATATTTATATTTACACTAGCTGACCCGGCGAACTTCGTACCGCCTTAGCGTAGAGATTTTCTTAATATTTTTTTCCGTAAGAACCATCCTTGGACTTCCACAAACATTTAAAAAAAAGAATTATCGAAATCGGTTCAGCCGTTCACACGTGATGCCGTGACAACGCGAAACGGGTTTCATTTTTATATATATAGATATTAATTAACATTAATTAATTAATTAATTGATAACATTCATTATTTTGAACCCCGTCAAGCTCTGGACTAAGCATAATATTTAGCTTTCTTGGAGGGTTAACAGCTTAAAAATGGAGCTCTACAAAATCTAAATTGATCACTTGCTACTCCTTGGTTATTCAATTAGTAGGTAGCTACATCTAATTCGCAGATCATTTCTAGGCTCTAACAACCTTAAGAGGTGACGCACCGTCTTACTTTAACGCGCACCGTCTTATTTTAACAAACGTCAAAAATCTGTAAAATTCCATACAAAAAACATCGGTTATCGTTATAGTTACCGTTAAAGTTAGGTGGTGCAACTCAGTCAACTTTGTCATCAACCAAAATAAAGTTGAGTCTGCGTGTCCACCGAATTTACTATTTAATTATTTTTCAAATGTCCATCTCTCAGGATTTTAAAATGCATGGAAACCCTACTTGCACCCAAATCTGTACGACAGAGCTTTATTGATGTGGGTCCGTAGTCCGAAGGCCTGCTTTAGTGTTTCGCTGGCTATTGATGGATAGCGCTGTTTTGCTTTAGGGATTACAGTCACGCCAAAATGCTGATTCGAAAACTAAAGACGTCTTGAGAATAAAAAGGTTTGTCTGGAAAAATTGGATTTATTATCTGTAATTCGCGGCCAAATGCCCGTGGCTCGTGGCTGTGAAGTTAAGAGTGACAGGTGTCAATTTGGGTGAGACGTTAGAATAAAATTGGGAGTGGTTATTCGCGCCAATATTTTTTGGAATGTTATTACAAATATAGACAGTAGTTAAATCAAATCAAATACATACTTTTATTGCATAAACATAGATCATACTCAGTAACATATTGTTCAGCTAAATCATACCATATATCGGCGTGCAACAGAATCAATTTTTCATGACTGCTAGGTAAGGTAAGTGTTGAAGATAATATAGAACTTTTTCAAACCCACCCTTTTTTGCGGTCCAGTGTATTTTCGTTGCAAAAAAGTAATTACAATTACCTACATAATCCGCTTATAGTATTAGCTGATTTGCCGTTGTCCGTAAGCTTAATTAATTTCAGGAAGCAAAACATTATCGCTCGTATTCACAAACGATGCTTGCTTAAGTGAAGCAGCAAATCAAACGCACAGCGTTGAAATATTTTTCTGACACAGGTGCAAATGCACTTAAAAGAATGAGTCAACCTTTGTTTTTAGTTATAAGAAACTTTGGTACTGAAATAAAGTTATTTATTTATTATTAAATAGAGCTCTGTGATTGGTTCGTGTGTCTCCTTGTGCGTCCACACTCACTGTGAGACCTCATAGTAGCGTTTGCGAATACGGGCGTATGTCGAATACGGGTGAGAAAAGTCAATTACACAAATAACAAAACAAATGTGCCGCTAAAATATTCTTCTAAAGTGTACCGAGAAGGCTCATCGTCAAACCCATTCCGTATTTGCCTAAATAA
Organism: Ostrinia furnacalis; assembly: GCF_004193835.3. NCBI lineage: Eukaryota > Metazoa > Arthropoda > Insecta > Lepidoptera > Crambidae > Ostrinia > Ostrinia furnacalis. The sequence continues at coordinate 401,535 of NW_021131609.1, forward strand.
TTCCAGGAAAACTCCGAAAGTGCCATTCACGAGTTACATTCCTGAAATTGCCTCAATCCGTTGACAAATTCCGAGGCGATGGCTGAAATATGGCTGGTTTGGTATCATTGTCCTACTAATATTAGAAATGTGAAAGTTTGTTAGGATGGATGAATTTATGGATGTTTGTTATTCTTTCACGCAAAAACTACTCAACGGATTTTAATAAAAAATTGCCGCGATCATCACAATTAAATCGGTCTTTATGAGTAACATACTGAATTGCAAGCGGGAAAATCACGAGAAATAGCTATTTGAAGATATTTTACTTTAATAGGTACTATTTTAGTCCGATTAATAGCTGGTGTGCCCGCTAGTAACTATTTGCTTACTAAATAAAATTATGTGAACGCTGTTACAAAATAAATTAACTACGAAAAGTGAGTGGAACTTCACAAAGAGAGATAATAATCAAAGCTCTTTTCTCATGATGTCAATATTTTCCGATCGCATGAATTATACTAATAAAAATATATTTTTGAACGTTCAAAAATGTATCCGAACTAGGTAGGACATAAAAGGAAAAATGTCTTTTGAAATCAATAAACAAAAGAAAAGATAGTGGGTGTGTCACATTATGTACTGCCTTATAGGCTAAAAATACTGTTGAAAACAACTTAGACTGAGTTGCACCACCTAACTTTGACCGTAACTATAACGATAACCGGTGTTTTTTGTATGGAGTTTGACAGATTTTTGACGTTTGTCTAAGTTAAAGTAACATGGTGCAACCCAGCCTTAGAAACGATGCTTGCTTAAATGAAGCAACAAATCAAACGCACATCCCTGAATAGAGCTCTGTGATTGGTTCGTGTGTCACCCTGTGCGTCCACGTGCACTGTAAGACCTCATAGTAATGTTTGTAACGGGCATTAAAGTCTAAACTTAAGTATTCAAATCCACCTAATCTAGTAAATCAAAAGTAAACAACAATAGAACGTCAAAACCACTAAAACCCGCGAATCGAATGCGATATCGAATTCCGTTAGAGCTCAGGCCGAAGATCTCATCTTACCAATTTAGGATTTGGCACGGAGGATTTCTATTGGGATGTATGAGGAATATTATTTCTTATCTAGAAAAGGTACACTATCTAAATCTTGGAATATAAAGATTATCTAGGGCTAAAAAGTGGTATCGATTTACTCAATACTCAATACGTTTATTGCTTCCTTAATAGTACATTTAGGTGTTACATATTATGTAAGTTATATTTGCAGATCATTAAGGACCCTGTTGGGCGCTGCAAACTAAAAATTTATAAGAGAGCCTCTTCTTTTTATCATAGATAGAAAATTATAGTTTAGGTACATCGCTAATGAATTTTATCGTCTAAATATCTAAGAAGATAGATCCAAAGGAAATAATGCTTTCATTCCTTTATGTACTCAAAAAGGTCGCTTACAATGAGCCTCATAAGAAGGCTCAAGGTCACCCAAAGGCCGATGAAGCGTGCTATGCTTAGAGTTACCCTGCGTGATCGAATCAGAAATGAGGAGATCCGCACAACCAAAGTGACTGACATGTCCCGCAGAATCGGGCAGAAAAATCAAGTGGCAGTGGGCGGGGCACATAGCTCGTAGCTGTACACCGCTGTGGCAAAAAAGTTCTCGAGTGGCGACCACGAGCCGGAAGACGTAGTGTGGGCAAGCCTCCCACTAGGTGGATCGACGATCTGGTGAAGGTCGTAGGAGGTGCCTGGATGCAGGCGGCGCAGGACCGGTCTTTGTGGAAAACCTTTTACCCCCAAGGTTTTCCACAATGACCTGTCTTGCGCTGCTCGCATCCAGGTGCTAACCGCGACCTTCACCAGATCGTCGGTCTACTTAGTATGAGAACTGCCCAGTCCCACACTACATCTTACTATTGAGTACTCACTAGTACCTACCTACTTATATTTCTGCCATTGGAAATACGGACGTTTACCGCAGATATTTACCATAAAGTGACATAACTGCTGTACTTATGTCAGAAGTATTTAATGGCCGTCATTATACCGCAGTCGACTGAAACTGTCCCTGATAAATATACAGGGTGTCTGAGAAGATAGTAGGGTATATTTTTAAAACTCAAAAATTTATTGTCAGGTGGGAATCGAACCCTCTAACTCCTGCCTATCATATATTGTGAGAGTGTGATCTTTGGAAACATGAATGTGATAATAATTATTTTGATCAAGGATCCAGCAATCAGGTGACACAATAAGTAGATCTACCTCATGACAATATGGCCAAAACATACACAGCTATTTCTGCTTTTTATGAAATTTCATCGTAAGGAAAACTTTCCGAGCTTTTAAGCTATTTTTCAAAACATAATAGAAAAGTTGCCCACGCGATAGGTTCCCATGGAAATAACCCATAATATATTAAATTAAAGGCCTGGGTGTAAAAAAATATCGCTCTGAAAGATAAAACAGTTAATTGTCGGCCGTTTGGTGTAGTGGTTCAGAACGTGCTTCTATGCCAAGAGGTCCCGGGTTCGATTCCCGGCCGGGCAGAAATTGAAATGATGAATTTTAATTTCTGTGACGGGTCTGGGTGTTACTATGTATAATATGTATGTATGTAAAGANTTATCTTTTTAAATTATTTATGTATGTTTTTGTTCCTTCAAAATAATTTTTTGAATATTTTAGCTTTTTAATTTTCTATACCCTAATCTTGGCAGTGTATCATATATGATACACCTGGTTTCTGAAAAACTGAAAACAATATATTTTTTTAAACATTTTTATTGGCCTATTAGGATCATACTTAACTCATAAATATCAAAAAATTTAAAATCGTAGTGAATTTTTGGTCATGCCAAGATAAGGGTTAACTTACTTCCGTATTCACAAACGATGCTTGCTTAAAGTGAAGCAGCAAATCGAATGCACAGCATGTTGTTTCATGTGTCCCTGTGCGTCCACGGCCCACGCGCACTGTGAGCCCTCATAGTAATGTTTGTGAATACGGGCATTAAATTCTAAACTTAAATATTTAAAAAAAACACCTAAATCTAGCAAATCAAAAGTAAACAACAATAACATTTCGCTACCACTAAAACCCGCGAATCGAATGCGATATCGAATTCCGTTAGAGCTCAGGCCGAAGATCTTATCTTACCAATTTAGGATTTGGCACGGAGGATTTCTATCGGGATGTACCTATGTGGAATCTATTTCTTATCTAGAAAAGGTACACTATCTAAATCTTGGAATATAAAGATTATCTACGGCTAAAAAGTGGTATCGATTTAATATCAAAGAAGATAGATCCAAAGGAAATAATGCTTTCATTCCTTTATGTACTCAAAAAGGTCGCTTACTATGAGCCTCATAAGAAGGCTCAAGGTCACCCAAAGGGCGATGAAGCGTACTATGCTTACAGGCTCCCTGCGTGATCAAATCAGAAATGAGGAGATCCGCAGGAGAACCAAAGAAAAATCAAGTGGCAGTGGGCGGGGCACATAGCTTGTAGCTCTACACCGCTGTGGCAGAAAAGTTCTCGAGTGGCGACCACGAAGACGTAGTGTGGGCAAGCCTCCCACTAGGTGGATCGACGATCTGGTGAAGGTCGTGGGAGGTGCCTGGATGCAGGCGGCGCAGGACCGGTCTTTTTGGAAAACCTTTTCTCCCCAAGGATTTCCACAATGACCTGTCTTGCGCTGCTCGCATCCAGGTGCTAACCGCGACCTTCACCAGATCGTCGGTCTACTTAGTATGAGAACTGCCCAGTCCCACACTGCATCTTACTTTTGAGTACTCACTAGTACCTACCTATTTTATATTTCTCCTATCGGAAAAACGGACATGTATTCCGCAGATATTTACCACAATTCCCATTTGAGTGACGACATTAAAGTCACAGCCCCCATAAAGTGACATAACTGCTGTACTTATGTCAGAAGTATTTAATGGCCGTCATTATACCGCAGTCGACTGAAACTGTCCCTGATAAATATACAGGGTGTCTGAGAAGATAGTATATTTTTAAAACTTAAAAATTTATTGTCATGTGGGAATCGTACCCTCTAACTCCTGCCTATCATATATTGTGAGAGTGTGATCTTTGGAAACATGAATGTGATAATAATTATTTTGATCAAGGATCCAGCAATCAGGTGACACAATAAGTAGACCTACCTCATGACAATATGGCCAAAACATACACAGCTATTATCTGCTTTTTATGAAATCTGATCGTAAGGAAAATTTTCCGAGCTTTTAAGCTATTTTTTAAAACATTATAGAAAAGTAGCCCACGCGATAGGTTCCCATGGAATTTTCATTCCCATCTATACTAATTTTATAAAGGCGAAGGTAACTCTGTCTGTCTTGCTTTCACGCCTAAATAACTGGACCGATGTTGAAGAAAGGCACAGAGATAGTTTGAGTCCCGGGAAAGGACATAGGATAGTTTTTATCCCGGTTTTTAAAACAGGGACGCGCGCGATAAAACTTTTCTGTGACAGACAAAATTACACGCGGGTGAAGCCGCGGGCGGAAAGCTAGTAACCCATATTTTAAAGGTCTAAATGTAAAAAAAATAAATCAAGGTAGGTATAATTTTGTTACTAGAAACGGTAATATCATCTTTCTTAGAAGCTTATAAAATTTATTTTAAGAAGATATTAAGTATTAAAGGGATCGCAATAATAACTATTTGTGCCTAAAAATCCTAGTTTTTTGGGAGAAATTGAAAAACCTATGATTTTTTATCATATATTATAATCATAGGTTTTTCAATTTTGCTATAACATAAATTATAAAATAGGATTTCAAGGTTAAATAAACATTAAAATAATTTATAGATAAAAACGTGAAAACGTGACATTAATAGTGCCTACTTTTTCTTTTCCTATTTTTCATCGTACAAAATAAATATAAAAAAACAAGTGCTCATATGTAGTTAGCACTTTACGGTAGTATAAGAAACAGACGTGCTTAGTTAATAGCTCTGCCTAGTTAACGGCTAGTTAAACGGCTGAACACGCGTGCTGTCTACAGCTGTCCATCACATGCACTTCTATGACACCGCCGCTGACATCAACATGACAGTCATTACAAACAATGTTCATGCTCGGCCATAGAGTAGATGACGTGCAGATACGCAACGTGAAAGAAGATTAGGTATAGATTTTTACCTATTTTTATAGTTGTCATTTACGTCAAATAAAGAGTGAAAACGATCATCTTTTTACGCTTTTATTAGAAGTAAACTTTGGTTTGTTTGTTGGGAGTAATTTCTGGGACTGTTGGACTACTAATCCTCATTCTGAATAAGGTACATTGTACCTGATTGACATATTGATAAGAGTATATTATAGTGACAGTCTGGAAGCCATAAGCAAAAGACAATTGCAGTGAAAAACTTTTTAAGTACTCGCTTTTAAGAGATGTCAAAATTTCATTCTTTGTGAGACGCAAAATAAAAAAGAAATATACGAGTATTTAAAAGTACGACGACAATGTTTTCTTTTTAGGCAGCACCTGTCTTTGACACTGAACAAAAGATCTGTAGCATAACTTCTAATTAACTTTTTTCATGCTGAAAGTTTTTTTTCTCACATCTAAACCTCGTTTCATGCCTAAAGTTTCTTCTGTCTGTACCCCACATACTCTATGGCCAGTGTCGCTCACTGTCCACAGAGCACTGGATGGTGGCCAAACGATCGGCCCATTGATTACAGGTCTTATACAACCGCAGGAGATGTTTATTGGGCGATCCAGTTTGGACCTATTTAGCTTGTAACTTGGAAGTAAAGCTGTATGTCACATGATGAGTACCTATAAGAGCGTTTTTGCCAGATCGTCGGTCCACCTAGTAGGAGGCCTGCCCACGCTACGTCTTCCAGCCCGTGGTCGCCACTCGAGAACTTTTCTGCCCCAACGGCCATCGTCTCTACGAGCTATGTGCCCCCCCGCCCACTGCCACTTTATTTTAGCAAATCTGCGAGCTATGTCAGTCACTTCGGTTCTCCTGCGAAGAAACTGGATGCGGGCAGCGTAGGACCGTTCATTAAGGAAAGCCTTGGGGGAGGTCTTTGTCCAGCAGTGGACGTCATTTGGCTTAAACGAACGAAAAGCGTTTTTACATAATATAAGCTTTACCAGCGCGACAAACGCGCGACAGACGCGCTACCAATAATTTCATACTATGTATTATGACAGCAGATGCCTGCCTTCACATTATAAAAACGCCGCTGCACGTCGTAGTTCTGACGCCTTAATGTGAAAGCGGTCTTACTTAAGTTCAGTAGTTAAGAGTGGTTTTATCAAACATCTTTAACTTCACTAAAAGGGACGATTTAGCCAATTTTTTACTCTTGAATGTCACTATGAAGACTCAAAGTCAAAGTCAACACTACTAGTGTCCCCAAAAGCTTTTACGTTACTAACTTGAAAAGTTCTAGTAAAATTACAGGAAAGATAGAATGTCTATTACAGTAGGCGCACACCGTTGATTTTTCGTCGGCCGATAGTTTAGTCGGGCAGTTGATCAGTATGGGCATGTATGGGAGTGCGCACACTACGCCGATTCGATTTGGCCGATTCTTCATACAAATTAAAATAGGGCACAACTATCGGCCAACTAAAAATCAACGGTGTGCGCCTACTCTTAATAATGATCCTTTCAAAACAAATGACTGAGAATCTCATTTGCCTAAACATTTTGCCGTCTTTGTAATTTGTCTAAACACGTTGGCCCCAACTTTTGTCCCAAAGCCACTCGTCTAATGTGTATCTGAAATCGTATTGGCACCAACGTTTGGGCCAACGTTTGCCGTCTTTGTAACACTCAAACAATAACAAAGAATACCAACAAACAATGGCGAGCAAATCGCATCACTTCGTCGGAAACGCCTTTAATTAAAGTAATGAATAAAACGGTCCAGAAGTGGAAGTGCTCGAGACTTGTAGGGTTCTGTATGTCTAACAAAAAAGCTAAGGTAAGGTCTAAGAATTAACTTCTTGTAGGGGATATCGAAATTTCAACCCATAGCGATTTCCATTTTAGAATCTTTAGGTACTGAAAAAAAAATCACGCACATTAAAATGTTTTTTATATCCCTGTAATTTGAGAAGTGAAGGTTGAAGGGTTTGCAATACAAGATTTAATTTCTTAAACCTACGAGTATGCATCGAATCTTCTTGAAATCTTTTGCTATTGAAAAATTCTTATCTTATCTTTACCAAAATTAATTAAAATACATGCATTATAAACATTAAAACAATACCATCAGTTTATTATTAGTACCATAAGGTGAGATACAGGCCAAGAGCTTCCTCGTTGTGGAAAAAAAAACAATAGCAAAACCTTTCTATTTTTCCTATGGAACCCCGCAAAGTAGAATGGCCCCAGTTTCGCAGCGTCCCAGCAATGTACAAGTTTTACCTCTCTCCACCTTTTTCTTCGCCGTTTCGTTTAGATTGATCGCTGTACAGCTTCTAATTGAACGCTTCAGTGCCGGCCATTGTAGATCGTAATGAGGATTGGATTTGAGAAAAGGCTTTCTTTCATGTACTACTAATATTATAATGTTTGTGAGAATTTTTGGTAATCTTTCAAAAAGTACTAAACGAATTTTTAAGGAATTTTACAGTATCATTGTTGATAAATACGACGACGTTGTGGACTGACAACCTCATAAAGATCGCAAAAAGGCGTGAAATAAAGGCCACTACCATCCGGCCAATCTTTGTGGGAGGCCTATGTTCTGCAGTGGACGTCCTATCGCTGAAATATGATGATGATATTTTTTTTATATCAGAATCTGTAATGATTACTTTATTGTTACAGGGGCGAATTCGCGGGAAAAAGCAATTTTATTAGGCAATAAAAATAGTACCTACCCTTATACACGTGTCAACAATAGCCCATCTTATGTACTACACCAGCAAGTAGCTTTTTGTTCATAATAACAAAACATTCCAAGGCATAACCTTCTCGAGAAAAACTTCGAAAAAACCTCACTAAGGCTGGGTTGCACCATCTTATTTTAGCTTTGACAAACGTCAGAAATCTGTCAAACTCCATACAAAATACACCGGTTTTCGTCAAAATTACGGTCAAAGTTAGGTGGTGCAACTCAGTCTAAGTTTTCATAGCTGAATATCAAGAGTAAAATAAAATCATTGAAAATATCACGTTTTGACAGCTCATCAAAAACATAAGTGAATAGATTGGTGGTGTCAAATTACCCAATTTATGAAGCCCTGTAAAGACCGTGTACCTAATTCACAATGTGCATGTAAAACGACAAGCAAAGGCTAGTAAGGCTGAGTTGTACCACCTAACTTTGACCGTAACTTTAACAATAACCGGTGTATTTTGTACTAGCTTTCCCCCCGCAGCTTCGCCCGCGTGGAATTTTGTCTGTCACAGAAACACTTTATCGCGCGCGTCCCTGTTTTAAAAACCGGGATAAAAACTATCCTATGTCCTATCTCTATGCCAAATTTAATCAAAATCGGTTCAGTGGTTTAGGCGTGAAAGCAAGACAGACAGACAGACAGACAGACAGAGTTACTTTCGTAGTTCGAGTTTTAGATGGAGTTTGACAGCTTTTTGACGTTCGTCAAAGTTAAAGTAAGATGATGCAACCCAGCCTAAGCTTACAAACGTGCGGGACAGCGACTAATAAAATAGTGACTAAATGCAAATGTTAGTGAGTCTGTCTGTAAAGTTATGTGAATTTAAATTGCTCATTTGACTTGCCGATTACATACATCACGTGCAAACGGGCTGATTTATGGTGTGGTGCAATGGAAATGGAAAGAGTAAGCTCGGTTAAAAGCTCGAAGAATTGCCAAAGCTTAGTGCCAGTGGGCGGTGCACATAGTTTTTGGAACTGATGGCTATTTGAGTAGAAAAGTTAAGCATATCACCCACTTGGTGGACCCAGGATCTGGTGAAGGTCACCTGGATGCGAGCAGTGCAGGGCCAGTGGTTGTGGAAATCCGGGGGGTAACTTTTTGCACATACCTACTGGCCGATGGGGACGATTTGTGGGTTATGTGGGACTCGCTCCGCTAGAAAGGCAGAGCCTAGCCACTAAAACCCGACGGTGTCCACCGGAGCCCAATGAAATGGAGCCGTGAGATTTAGTTTTACCCTAACTTGGACATTCTCCTTTCTGGCTTCGAGGGAACCACCAATCCTCTCTTTCATTTGTTTTTAGGGGGCGTCCATAAATTACGTGAGACAATTTTTACCATTTTTCAACCCCCCCGCCCCCCTTGGTGAGATTTGGTGAGATTTTGCCTAACCCCCTCCCCCACCCCCTAATCTCACGTGATATTTAATTAAATGCCTATTTTGCAATGTCTATGCTTCGAGTCTATTAGATTTATATGAAAAAATCAGTAACCCAGTGTCTTGCCACGCGCAGTGCGGGGTTCCGTAGCTTCCCGTCGTTTAGTAAGACAAGCAATTGCTTCAACCTAGGACCAGTTTTGATTCATAGTTAATATAACTATAGCCTGACCAGGAACATAAAAACCCTCGCCATGTTGCGGAAAACTAATGGTACTAATTTCTTTTAATGGCAACAGTAACTGAAAACTTCATTGACATGTCACCTTGCATGTCAGTCTATTGTTGTCAAAGTGTAAACAAACTTTAATTTAAATGTTTGCAATTGATTTTGTGAATTAAATTGCTAAAATATTTTTATAGTCGTGAAAGAAAAGTGGTTCACAATGTGTTAAAGTATTTGTCGAAGAGAAATACTAAGGGTTCGGACAATATTTTCATTGAATAATGTTTCCGACAAAGGTTGTCAAATTGACTGACATGTTTATCGTATAGTACAGTCCACTATGAAAATTAGCTGTAGTCTGTTTCAACTACCTATTTTAAAGTTTTTTGTCACTTTCTAAGTTTTGAATTTTATGGAATTGGGAAAGAAGTACCGAGTTTGAAGCGTTCATGAGCAGACATTGCAGTTGAATATTCAAGTTCTGAATTTGATTATTGATGAATAATAAAATAAATCCTACTAGCTCGATTGATGGTTTCATTTAATTTATTTAAACCAGGTTACCTTTAATAATATTTTTCGTTATGTAAAGAAAAATATAATTTTCTTTAACCATTTCAAGTTTCTTGCGGGCAAACATCTTTAAGCCAGACCGTGACATTTAAAAAATGAATTTGTAATCTATGGTAGGAAAAGTCTATGGCCATAACCTAAAAGCGTCTCGTACCTCTGAAAAAACAATATTTAATTTTATAGAATTGAAATACCAATTACCATTGGATATTCTAATTGTGGTTTTGGAACCGACATTGTAATTGATAACATTAAATGTCGTTTCTTTCTTACAGGTACGTAAGAATTAAAATTCTGTTACTAAAGATATTATTATCCATTTCATGTGTAATTTGTAAACTAAAGAATAAATTCTTTCTTACAGAGAAACTCAATTGTGTTATTTTGACTGTGTCGTCCAAATCACAAAGTATATTGGAAATCATCTTATATGTATTTAAAAAAAAAAAAAGTATATAAGTAGTATATCCGTTAAGCTAGCACCCATAACACAAGCATTAAGTTGCTTACTTTGGGGCTAGCTGGCGATGTGTGAAATTGACTAAAGATAAAAAAAAATAAAAAAATTATGATCTTTGCTATGTTCACATAATATTTTTAACAGTAAAATGTGTATATATTTTTTCCATGACGTCACGTCCTTCACTAGCCTGTGTAAAGGGAATAATTTATTAACATGACGTCACTAAGCTGAAACTCTAAAGTAAATTTTAAATTTGAAGTGAGCTGGCTTTAGCTCGTACACTAAATTCACAATTTCAAGAAGAAAATCAAGGTAGGTATAATTTTGTTACTAGAAACGGTAATATCATCTTTCTTAGAAGCTATTAAAATTTATTTTAAGAAGATATTAAGTGTTAAAGGGATCGCAATAATAACTATTTGTGCCTAAAATCCTAGTTTTTTGGGACAAATTGAAACACCTATGATTTTTTATCATATATTATAATCATAGGTTTTTCAATTTTGTTATAACATAAATTATAAAATAGGATTTCAAGGTTAAATAAACATTAAAATAATTTATAGATAAAAACGTGAAAACGTGACATTAATAGTGCCTACTTTTGCTATTCCTATTTTTCATCGTACAAAATAAATATAAAAAAACAGAAGTGCTCATATGTAGTTAGCACTTTACGGTAGTATAAGAAACAGACGTGCTTAGTTAATAGCTCTGCCTAGTTAACAGCTAGTTAAACGGCTGAACACGCGTGCTGTCTACAGCTGTCCATCATATGCACTTCTATGACACCGTCGCTGACATCAACATGACAGTCATTACAAACAATGTTCATGCTCAGCCATAGAGTAGATGACGTGCAGATACGCAACATGAAAGAAGATTATAGATTTTCACTTATTTTTATAGTTGTCATTTACGTCAAATAAAGAGTGAAAACGATCATGTTATTTATTAGAAGTAAACTTTATGTTTGTAGGACGTAATTTTTGGGAATGTTGGACTACTAATCCTCATTTTTAATATTTATACCTGATTGAAATATTGATATGAGTATGTTAAAAATACAGTCTGAAAGCCATGAGCAGCTTACTGCAATGAAAAACCTTTTTTTAAGTTACTCTTCCTCCGTAATTCAGTGTTAGATTTCGATTCTTATAATATCACAAGTTTGATTCTTTGTAAGACGCAAAATAAAAAAGGATCATTGTTGTTTAGTTGATTTTCAGCGACCGTTCTTTTTAACATTGAACCGAAGAGCTGTAGCATAACTTCTAATTTACTTTTTTCATGCTGAAAAAAATTTTTTGTCACGCTTAAATCTCGTTTTATGCCTAAAGTTTCCTCTGTACCCTATACACTCTATGGCCAGTGTCGCTCACTGTCCACAGAGCACTGGATGGTGGCCAAACGATCGGCCCATTGATTACAGGTCTTATACAACCGCAGGAGATGTTTATTGGGCGGTCCAGTTTGGACCTATTTAGCTTGGAACTTGGAAGTAAAGCTGTATGTCACATGATGAGTATAAGAGCGCTTTTGCCAGATCGTCGGTCCACCTAGTAGGAGACCTGCCCACGCTACGTCTTCCAGCCTGTGGTCGCCACTCGAGAACTTTTCTGCCCCAACGGCCATCGTCTCTACGAGATATATGCCCCGCCCACTGCCACTTTATTTTAGCAAATCTGCGAGCTATGTCAGTCACTTCGGTTCTCCTGCGAAGAAACTGGATGCGGGCAGCGCAGGTCCGTTCAATTCGTTATGGAAAGCCTTAGGGGATGCTTTGTCCAGCAGTATACGTCATTTGGCTGAAAGGAACGAAGAGCGTTTTAACATATAAGCAACTTAAGCAGCGCGACAAACGCGCGACAGACGCGCTGCCGATAATTTCATACTAATAATATGACTTCAGATGGCTGCCTTCACATTATAAAAATGCCGCTGCACGTCGTGGTTCTGACGCCTTAATTTGAAAGCGGTCTTACTTAAGTTCAGTAGTTAAGAGTGGTTTTATCAAACATCTTTAACTTCACTAAAAGGGACGATTTAGCCAATTTTTTACTCTTGAATGTCACTATGAAGACTCAAAGTCAAAGTCAACACTACTAGTGTCCCCAAAAGCTTTTACGTTACTAACTTAAATAGTTCCAGTAAAATTACAGGAAAGCTAGAATGACTATGAATGATCCTTTCAAAACAAATGACTGAGAATCTCATCTGCCAAAAACATTTGCCGTCTTTGTAATTTGTCTAAACACGTTGGCTCCAACGTTTGTCCCAAAGCCACTCGTCTAATGTGCATCTGGAATGGTATTGGCACCAACGTTGGCGCCAACGTTTGCCGTCTTTGTAACATTCAAACAATAACAAAGAATACCAACAAACAATGGCGAGCAAATCGCATCACTTCGTCGGAAACGCCTTTAATTAAAGTAATGAATAAAACGGTCCAGAAGTGGAAGTGCTCGAGACTTGTAGGGTTCCGTATGTCAAATACAAAAGTTAAGGCGAAAATTAAAGTATTGAGATTATTTTATTTTATGACCATCATCATTTTTCTTTTGTTAGTGGTATATCTAGTATCAAACTTAGGAAGTCGGCCCTCTCTAATTACCAATCTTAAAAGGAGTGATTTGTCCTACACTCTTAACGCTGACCACATAGGAGATTGTGTGAAAGCCTGATTTTCATATACTTGTATTCTTCACATACTTTTTTGGCTGTTTTCATATAAGATCTGCGCTAAAAAATTTACCCTACATGAGTCAGAGAAATGAGTTGGCAAGATAGTGAAAAATAAACTGTAGATGTGCGAGACTCCCACTTTTATAGCCTTACTAGCTTTCCGCCCGCGGCTTCGCCCGCGTGGAATTTTGTCTGTCACAGAAAAACTTTATCGCGCGCGTCCCTGTTTCAAAAACCGGAATAAAAACTATCCTATGTTCTTTCCCGGGACTCAAACTATCTCTATGCCAAATTTCATCATAATCGGTTGCGAGGTTTAAGCGGGAAAGCGTAACAGACAGACAGACAGACAGACAGACAGACAGAGTTACTTTCGCATTTATAATATTAGTTGGGATTATAAGCTCACGATGATGATAATAAATAAACGACAAGTTAGTTGTGGTCAAATTACCATATTATTTTCTTTAATGTAAATTACCACCATCTTAAATAATTTTCGGGTATCTTAGATGCTTTTTTATGAAGCAAAAAATTATTCCCACGGAACTCTACAAAATAGAATGGCCCCAGTTTCACAGCATCCCAGCAATGTACAAGTTTTACCTCTCTCCACCTTTTTCTTCGCCGTTTCGTTTCGATTGATCGCTTTACAGCTTCTAATTGAACGCTTCAGTGCTGGCCATTGTAGGTCGTAATGAGGATTGGATTTGAGAAAAGGCTTTCTTTCATGTACTACTAATATTATAATGTTTGTAAGAATTTTTGGTAATCTTTCAAAAAATACTAAACGAATTTTTAAGGAATTTTACAGTATCATTGTTGATAAATACGACGACGTTGTGGACTGACAACCTCATAAAGTTCGCAAAAAGGCGTGAAATACAGGCCGCTACCATCCGGCCAATCTTTGAGGGAGGCCTATGTTCAGCAGTGGACGTCCTATCGCTGAAACATGATGATGATATTTTTTTTATATCAGAATCTGTAATGATTACTGTATTGTCAAAGGGGCGAAGTCGCGGGAAAAAGCAATTTTATTAGGCAATAAAAATAGTACCTACCCATAAACACGTGTCAACAATAGCCCATCTTATCTACTACACCAGCAAGTAGCTTTTTGTTCATAATAACAAAACATTCCAAGGCATAACCTTCTCGAGAAAAACTTCGAAAAAACCTCACTAAGGCTGGGTTGCACCATCTTATTTTAACTTTGACAAACGTCAGAAATCTGTCAAACTCCATACAAAATACACCGGTTTTCGTCAAAATTACGGTCAAAGTTAGGTGGTGCAACTCAGCCTAAGTTTTCATAGCTGAATATCAAGAGTAAAATAAAATCATTGAAAATATCACGTTTTGACAGCTCATCAAAAACATAAGTGAATAGATTGGTGGTGTCAAATTACCCAATTTGTAAAGCCCTGTAAAGACCGTGTACCTAATTCACAATGTGCGTGTAAAACGACAAGCAAAGGCTAGTAAGGCTGAGTTGCACCACCTAACTTTGACCGTAACTTTAACGATAACCGGTGTATTTTGTACTAGCTTTCCGCCCGCAGCTTCGCCCGCGTGGAATTTTGTCTGTCACAGAAACACTTTATCGCGCTCGTCCCTGTTTTAAAAACCGGGATAAAACTATCCTATGTCCTTTCCCGGGACTCAAACTATCTCTAGGTATGCCAAATTTCATCAAAATCGGTTCAGTGGTTTAGGCGTGAAAGCAAGACAGACAGACAGAGTTACTTTTGCATTTATAATAATAGTTTAAAGTATAGATGGAGTTTGACAGCTTTTTGACTTTCGTCAAAGTTAAAGTAAGATGATGCAACCCAGCCTAAGCTTACAAACGTGCGGGACAGCGACTAATAAAATAGTGACTAAATGCAAATGTTAGTGAGTCTGTCTGTAAAGTTATGTGAATTTAAATTGCTCATTTGACTTGCCGATTACATACATCACGTGCAAACGGGCTGATTTATGGTGTGGTGCAATGGAAATGGAAAGAGTAAGCTCGGATAAAAGCTCGGTTAAAGCTCGAAGAATTGCCAAAGCTAAGTGTCAGTGGGTGGAGCACATAGTTCTTGGAATTACAAGAACAATGTGCAAGAACAGGGCAGGAAAGTTCAGGCAAGCCAAATTGGGCCTTTGTCCAGCAGTGGACGTCATTCGGCTGAAACGAACGAACTATGTATGCACATAACTACTGATAATTATTGTGTAATCATGATGGACTACTAACCATTGTGGGAACGTGCACGAGTGTAGGCAAATGAAACAAAAAAGTGTAACATCACTTCAAGTTTTGTGAAGAAGTCCACCAGATTTTAGTGAAGTGCCACAATATCTTTGCTGAAACTTTAGGGAACGGGAGGATATCATCTCATATATCATTATCATTCATATTTCACCAATTTAATCCTATTTTTAAATGTATTTATATACCGCACGAATTAAAAAAAAAGTGAAAGAAATTCAGAGTTTTATTTTTTAAATTAGATTTCTTTTTTTTTTCATTTATTTTTGCAAATAGGCTTTTAAAAAGCACTTTTACACGTCCCAATATTAACCCTACCACTGCTTCGGGACAATAAATGGGCCAGTGCTGAGAAGAAGCAGCGCAAGAAACTCAGTCACTATTGTCAGCCTCCTTTTCAAGGGTTTACAGTCTTTAAATATACAAATCATAGTCATAAGTATTGAGGTTCACCTCTATCAGTCATTATTTTGAATTCTACTCGAATAAAAAAGTACCCATATTGTGCGTACCTTCATTGTGTCGTTGGTTTGCGGGATTATTACCACATTAAAATTTATCTGTTGACCAGGTGATTTATATTTAAGTTTAGTAATGGAAGCCGCGAACGTCGCTTGTTTTTCAATCTGCTGTAAATAATTGTTCAATTTGAATAGATGACAGGCAATTTGTCATGAAATTCTTCTAACTCACTTTTATTTATTAAATTGATTTATATCTTTACAAATATTTATAAAAAGTCGGTATTTTAAATGTAAAACAAAGTGTAATGAATAGATTTACCGATAAAAAATTTGAGTTGGCATATAATGTCTTTGTACTCATATTCTATTACTAATGTTCATCGAGAATAATGTATAGATTTTATATAGGTATTAATGGAAAAAATATTTTCCAAATCGGTCCAATAGTTTCGGAGTTTATTCAATAGAACAATCAAATCTTTCCTCTATATATTGTAGTGTAGACAAAGGTAATGTTGATAATCAAGTTTTTTAGTAAAGAATAACAAGAAACATACATTACCAATGGTTGTCTAAGACTAATACGAATCTTTAGAACTCAAATAAACAAGACTAACAAAATTCGACGAATTCGACAAAGCTAAAACATTTCTTTCATAATATTTCTCCCAGACTGTAGAAATTATCTATTTATCATGTTTCAAAGGCAAGACACAAAATAAACTCCAGTCGTCAAACACTAAAGGAATCTGCGCCATAAAGACTCCATCCCACGACAATCCAGTTTTGCTGGATCCATTGATGCAGGAACTGGACTGTCTTATAAACACACATGTGTATTTGAAACTCAAATTACAAATTCAAACGGATCGGTTTTTTGGACACTGCCAAACGGGATGTTTGTGTGTAATATTAATTAAAACACGGATACATTATACATATTACTAAACGCCTCATAATGAAGCTCAGAAATGAGGAGATCCATAAACGAACAAAAGTCGCTGACATTGGCCTGATGGATTGGCAAGCTGAAGGGGCAATGGGCAGGGTAGTACGCAGAACTGACGGCTGACGGGGCAGCAAGGTCTGGAGTGGAGGCCACGTACTAGAAAACGCAGCGTAAGACGTCCATCCACAAGGTGGACTGACGACTTAATAAAGGTAGCAGAAAGGAGTTAGATACATGCTACTACCAACGGTGCGATGTGGAAGTCATTGGGGGAGACCTATGTGCAGCAATAGACGTCCTGCGGCTGAAATGATCATGATAATGACTAATAAACGGGATCCTGTAAAAAACGGGATGTCTCCTTGAGAACAAGCCCTTAGTGTAGACAGAGCTAATGTTAATAACCAAGTCTTTGCAGAAATAAGAAGAAAACACATATCACGTTTCAAAGGCAAGACACAAAATAAGCTCCCATTCGTGTAACACCAAAGAAATGTTCCATAAATTCCATAATACAACGTTCTTTCAATACGGGATGATATTAGAAGGCGTATGCTTCGCTTTCAATAGAACTCCACAAAATGGCTCTGAATAATGAATAATGAAGTACGGCAAGATTAATGGAAAATCACGGCAGCTCAGCAATTTAGTTTAGTTCTAGAAAATAAGGCGGCGCTTGACGAGGGAGCGAGCGGGAGAATGGTCCATGGCCTTTTTTTACAATCTTATGACGTCCATTATTGGATAAAAGAATCTACTAAGAATTACCACTTGTTCGTGACAGCCAAATGACGTCCACTGGTAGACAAAGGCCCCCCAAGTATTTCCTTATCGACCGTTCCTGAACTGCCCGCATCCAGGTTCTTCTAGTGACCTTCACTAGATCGTTGGCCCACCTAGGGAAGAGCCTGCCCACACTACGTTTTCTGACCCATTGTTATCACGAGAGAACTTTCTGCCCCAGCAGCCATCAGCTCTACAAGCTATGTGCCCCGCCCACTGCCATTTTATTTTAGCAATTCTGAGGGCTATATCGAATGGCCACTACTGTTCCTGTACTAATTGTATCTAGGCGCTTACTGCAACCTTCACTGGGTAGTTGGAACACCGTCTGGGTGGCCTAAATTGGATCTTCCGATCAGGTCGGGTACTATTCTGTTCCAGTTCATCAGTTCTACAGGCTTTGTGCCTTGCCTATGGTCACTTATTATGCTTGTGATAGTTTTCCAATTTGTTGCAAAATAAGTAATACCATAATAGTAATAAGACGTTGTACTTAATATGAATATTGCTGCATCAATACAAAGTGTAATTTTGCAAGTATGCAAAAAGACGACTCAGAATCAGTTTTAAGTCACCAAATTTCTATTATACGAGTATACCTTTCTATTTTAACTAATGTTTGCTTGAGTGATAGAGATAAAATTGATATTTACTGTAGAAAAAGGACATTACAAAAAAAAAACTTATAATAAAAAGTTCCATCCCCGCTCCGCTCAAGCAGTGAACGCGCGCCCGAACATCCTTGTTAGCGAGTGCCAAGTCACGATCGCACCATAAACCAGTGTGTAGGTAACCGGGAAATTTCCTATGCCGGGAACTTCCAAGATTAAAATATGGAGTTTGTTCTGAGGTTACATTTACTTATATTATAGTATTCACTTTGTTCTATATTATGTAGCACATAGTACGCAGAACTGACGGTCGATGGGGCAGCAAGGTTCTGGAATGGAGGCCGCGTACCGAAAAACGCAGCGAGGGACGTCCACCCATAAGGTGGACCGACGACATCATAAAGGTAGCAGGGAACCGCTGGACGCAGGCTACCAATCGATTAACATGGAAAACATTGGGCTGCCTATGCTCAGCAGTGGACGTCCTATGGCTGAAATGATGATGATGATGATGATTATTATGTCCTATTCCACACGCCCTGATCGCTTTTCCAGTGGATGTCATAAGAGACGACTGCAGGTCATATGCTCCATTTGCCTCTGGTAAATTAGAGAAGATGATAATGATGTATTATGTCCAGTTGTACCAGTGGAGACCTAAGGAGACGCATCGAGGACCTTGCAGAAAAATGGTCACCTGAAAACCTACTAGGTCTTTCGGCAGAAGACCTTTCTTTGCTCTGTAGCCCAAAATGTTGCTAAAGCCTAATATCATAATGTGGAAAACGGTGTGGAAGTCATTGGGGCGGCCTATATTCTGCAGTGGACGGCCTGTGGCTGAAATGATTATGATGATAATGATATAGTGAAAGACTCAATGAACTGACGACCTGAAAGTTATTTATTAAGTGGGAGAGACAAGACAATTTTGTGTGATAGTGCCATGAATTTGTTTATAAAGAAAGAAAGAAAGAAAAAAAGAAACATTTATTGCCATGGACATCACAAAAGACAAAAGAGGTAAAATGCAAAAAAAAAAAGCAAATAAGACAGAGATGACATAAAACATACAATGAATGAATGAATAAACTAAGCAGTGCCACCCTGTCGCACAGCGATGCCCATCGCAATGGGACCCCACTCAGCATATGCCGTGGCCCCCGGTGAGGGAAGCCACGACGCTGGTTTTCAGTGTGCCCCATGCCGAGTGAGAGTCACGGACACTAACCTATACTATAACATACCTATTTAATTAAATACCAAACAGATCATAAGGTATTGAAAATAGCACACCAAATTCTAAAATGTATGCTACTGAATACTAAATCACCAAAGAGCTTTATCGAACTGGGAGTAGAAATTCCTTTGACTACAGATTATTCCAAATAAGCGAATGTGAGTTTCTGGAATAAATTAATTTCGTTCCTAGATTATTAGTAACTTGATACTCACGTTTGCTGGAAAGGTCTGACTTTGAATAACGTTGGGAAGAAATCAGAAACTACGTTTATACAACACGAATGAATTATTGGAAGTCTTGCTAGGTAATTAGTTTTCTGTGATTTGTATTACTCGTGCTTATAGCTATATTGATAGCTTAGAAATATTATGAGAAGTACGTTAATTAGCCTGTACAAAATGGGTTCGTTCGTTCGTTTCAGCCGAAAGACGTCCACGGCTGGACAAAAGCCTCCCCCAAGGATTTCCACAAAGACCGGTCCTGCGCCGCTCGCATCCAGGCGCCTCCCGCGACCTTCACCAGATCGTCGGTCCACCTAGTTAGAGGCCTGCCTACGCTACGTCTTCCGGCTCGGGTAATATGAAAAATCAAATTAAATTACAAAATGGGTAATATGAAAAATCGCGTATGAACAAATTAATATGTAGCTCTTCTTCTCTCTACAATAAGAAAAAAATGGTTAAGATTAGGAAAAAATAGAGTTTAATTATTATTGTTATATTGATAGATATTTTACAGATCATGTACCCAACCCGAAAAATTTATGAGAAGCATGAGACGTCATAGAATGAATACGGAATAACTCGTACCGACTCACTACGTTACAAAGACATTTGAAATAATATTCATTACACAAACACATTCATGTATAAAAACGTCTTGAAAATCAAGTCATCATCATCATTCACTGATTGACGTTCAAAGTCAAAGTCAAAGTCAAAATTTCTTTATTTGTTTAGACTAATAATTAATAGTTCTTACAAATCGTCATTTTGCTCTTAATAGTCCCGTAGAATTAGCTTTTAAATCGGAAATAATTCCTACAAAAGATTTTATTGTTTTAATGTCTTCATTGGTTGCCCATTAAGACTCTCCTAAGTTTTCGACTTCGACGGAGTTGTGCTTAAGTGGTGGGGGCCCCCGAAAGGGGCATTTTTTCGGTTTTCCGGTTATACCGCGTAAAGGACTTACCCTATCAAAAAGTAGTCTTCATGACGGTTGAAGGGCACTTAATTCTGCATTGAATAAGACCAAATTCATATGTTTTGGACAAACCGTTCTCGCGCTAAAGTTCGGCAAAGTAGAAAATATACGTATAATTAATGACCCTCTCCACGTCCAATGGTTTGTTACCCACAGGCTTCCAAGTCTTGAAAAGGGCCACCTCAACCAGTGTAACCCTATCAAGGCTTACGAGCTTGATGCGCCTATCCTTGTTCGTCCCAGCCGTTCCTTAACTGCGGTTGCTGCACCTCTTCCTGGCACTCACCTGAACGACTCTGTGTTACCTACTGTGGCTGCCCCTCTTCCTTGTATCCTCCTGCATGACTACGTTGCCTAGCCGTATGCCTGGTCTAAGGTTCGACGCCAAAAATCAACAACAACAAGTTCATATTAAAACGCTGAAGAGTTTTTTGTTTGTTTGTTTGAACGCGCTAATCTTAAGAATTACTAGTTTGATTGAAATCATTATTTTTGTGTTGAATAGCTCATACATTGAGGAAGGCTATAGGATATATACAATCACTCTACGACTAATAGAGGCGAAGCAGTAAAGAAAAATGTTGCAAGCACGGGAAATAGTATTTAAACTATTTTCACTCGTACGAAGTTGATTTTGTGGCGTCGAACCTTGGACCAGGCATATGGCTAAGCAATGCAATCGTACAGGAGGGTACAAGGAAGAGAGGCAGCCACATTAGGTAACACAGAGTCGTTCAGGAGAGTGCCAGGAAGAGGTGCAGCAACCGCAGTTAAGGAACGGCTGGGACGAACAAGGATAAGCGAATCAAACTCGTGAGCCTTGTTAGGGTTACACTGGTTAAGGCGACCCTTTACAAGGCTTGGAAGCATGTGGGTAACAAGCCATTGGACGTGGAGAGGGTCATTAATTATACGTATATTTTCTACTTTGCCGAACTTTAGCGCGAGAACGGTTTGTCCAAAACATATGAATTTGGTCTTATTCAATGCAGGATTAAGTGCCCTTTAACCGTCATGAAGACCACTTTTCGATAGGGTAAGTCCTTTACGCGGTATAACCGGAAAACCGAAAAAACGCCCCTTTCGGGGGCCCCCACCACTTAAGCACAACTCCGTCGAAGTCGAAAACTTAGGAGAGTCTTAATGGGCAACCAATGAAG
The DNA here is from genome assembly GCF_004193835.3 of Ostrinia furnacalis. Classification (NCBI taxonomy): domain Eukaryota; kingdom Metazoa; phylum Arthropoda; class Insecta; order Lepidoptera; family Crambidae; genus Ostrinia; species Ostrinia furnacalis. Next base: position 423,433 of record NW_021131609.1, read on the forward strand.
CCATTAAAGCAAAAAAATCTTTTGTAGGAATTATTTCCGATTTAATCAATTTTTGTGTTTAATTCTACTGGCCTATAAGGAGCCTCTACATGTCTCATAATCTTTTTACCCTACCAGCGCTTCGAGACCAACATTTGGCAAGTGCTGAGAAGAAGCGCCGCAACAAACTCAGTCACCACTGTCTGCCGGTTAATAGGTATAAATAAATAGAAATAGTAGTAGTAGGTACATTCGATTCAGGAGCAGTTCACTGAATTTACCATGCATGTTCCAACACACTATACTTACTTGACATCAACACCTTACATTGTATTCTGAAAAATTGAAACCGACTATAACCGTCTCTATCATTCACAAATGAGTGAGAGAGACAGTAAATGTATTTTTATCTAAAATATATTTCGTAATAGGGCATCGCAGCTTTGGAAATCAATAAAAATGCCTGTTTCTTAACAATAGCCAATAAAGACCATTATAGTATCGCGTTACAATAGATCGGGTCCGCACGAGACGACCTATGACCTGACTCTATATGGCTTAATTGACTTATTTTATGGTGAAAAGTTTCTTGCATACGCGAACAATAGGTTTATACCGAAAAGGGAGTTGTTATAATATATCTTTGTCATAATAATGCTATCAGTTATTTCATACAGACACGTTAAAATATTAGTTGAAATAATAGTAGTAGTCGATGCCGCGACGATACATTTAGTAATCGTTATGTCAAAAATAAAATAAAATAAAATAGAAATGTTTCGTGCAGTGTAATAGTGTAATGTGTAAAATGTCGAATGTGTTTTGCAGTGGATGGCAGTGTTTCGTAAACTGTTTAGATATTTTCGTTTGTGTTATCCCGAACCTCGGTAATGTAAACCTTTTTTAGTTTGTGTTGTGTGTTTGTTATTAAGTGGGTAATATCAGGCCTGTTCATCTCCGCGAGTTTACATCGAAAACAAAACACGCACGATGGCCCACCTACAGGATACTATTCGACAAGGCCTCACATACGAGCGAACATTGACTCACGCACGCGTATTCTTGTGTATGATGGAAGAAAATAAAGAAAATGGTGTACTAAATACTGTGCAGTATTTAACTGCCTAAATAATAATAAAAACACAGAATGTACTTTTTTAAGTTGCCTCAAGACACTGAGAGGTAAATAAGTAGTTAATATTATTCATGATAATTCATGCTATATAAATCATGTATTTCCTCCGCCATTTTCCGCAGTTTGGCACCTTACGTCACATCATTTTACCGAAGTCAGCCCTATAGCTTCGGCACGGCTTCGGTGCAGTGTCGATCACTGACGTTTGTCAACAAAATGGTGCTTGACTCTTGAGACAGGCTAAATTACACCATGTTGTTAATGACATTGAGCATACATTTTTGTAAATACCTTCGCGAAGTAAAACTTCTGTACGTAGTATTTATTATTATTCTGTGGTAATATTTTCATAATGTAAGTTTAGAACATCTATGGATGTGACGAAAGAGTGGATTCCTCTCAATACAGGTTACTTAAACTTAAAGAGAGGAATTCCTCAACTACTTGTAACATTCGTACTAAGTGTCAATAAAATATTTATCATTTTAATTTTTTTCATGTCTATTTAGTATCTACTGCATGAATTTACGGTGTCACGACTTTACTTATAGCAAGGTTAACCGACGACCTAATAAAGGTAACAAGAAGGCGTTGGATGTAGGCCCCTACCAGCCATTGGGGGAGACCAACCAAGCGAAATCGGCAGTGGGAGACGGCGTATGTGACTCCACCAGACAGTCTGCCAATAGAGAGAGATGGCGGGAGATCGTGCGGAGAGTTGTATCCGCCTCTACAACCGATGTGAACAACGCCTCAACGTGACCACGACCGCTTTGCCAAGAGCGAAACGAATAAGAAGATGTTTAGCAGACGACCTGTGGCTGAAATTATGATGATTATAAAAAAAATATATTTAATGTTTACACATTTATATGGACCCTCTTTTCTGGGATTTTTACCTTTCATTCATGTTTCATATACCGCCACATGCATAAAAGCTCCCCTACCTCGAAAGTTCAGACATGAACGCACTAATCGCGGTAGGCTGTACTCATTGTCCGCTACCGGAAGCGGAAGTCGCCATCTTCTAGCGGGAGTCACTTAACCGCCATTGTGTTTTGTCGGCGACAGAATGCGGGACAGTTCTTGCGTGTAGGCATATATTATTTGCATGAAGAAAGTATATTTTTTAAACTTCATATTAGAAAGAAAGAAGGAAAAAAAATTAGTACCTTAGGCGTTTATTATAAACTAGCGGCCGCCCGCGACTTCGTACGCGTGGATCCCGTTTTACTCCCTTAGGGGTGGAGTTTCGTAAAATCCTTTCTTAGCGGCTGCCTACGTTATAACATCTACCTGCATGCCAAATTTCAGCCAGATACGTCCGTTTGGGCTGTGCGTTGATAGATCACTATGTCAGTCAGTCAGTCAGTCACCTTTGAGTTACATGCATATTTATATTAACATATTTTTGCACAATAAGTAGTATTTCTTAGTTTCATTTGAAACGAGATAACACCCGATTAGAGCTTGTATTAAAAGAACTAAAAACATCTAAAATATTAAAAGAAAGGGTAAAACGCAATCATTAAAAAACTCCAGCCTTTCAAATTTACAAAATATACACAAAGTAGGTATGAGCCTATTCTAAAAAAAACATATTTTTTGTACAAAAAACCCAATACATAAACAAATTTGAACAAACAGAAATTCCATTACGAAACATCAAACGGCTCGGGCGTTGAAATAAAATTGTTTAAATAATTATAATACCACTCTGCATGTTCGGACAGAACCTTTAGGGGTACAGTAGGTCAAATAAAATGTGTGGCGTTTAAGGAAAAAAAAAAGGCGAGTAAAATCTTTAAAAAACAAAATGATCAAATAAAATCCGAAAATGTAGGTATATTATACTTTGATGAGTAAATCCCAGTAGTATGATGAAAGGCCACAATTCAAGACGAAGCTCCAAACTGAAAAACTGGTTAATACTGAAACGTTTTTACACCTTAAAATGAATGTCGAAACTGACTCAATTATGTTTTGAAATATCTGTTACTGTTTACTATTACATTTGAACAGTAAAAACAATAATAATAATGTTTTCTTTAACTAAAAACATAAAATATGTTTTTATCAGAAACAGTTTTTTTTCTTATCTAACCACAGCCAGATGCAAAAGAATTAAATTGGTAATGTATTGTGATAGCTGAAGAAATTCAAAGAGTTAAAATAAAAACTTCTTAAAAATACAGTGTTTAATTTGTGTATAACCACTATAAAAATAAATATTTTTTGTATCATAGTTTATTTTTGTGTCCAACTATACCGTATGTAGATTTGGGAGCAAACGAATCGATATCTTCCAAAGAATCTACCAATTAAATCGAGACGGGCAAACGAGCTGTCATAGACCTATGAATGCATAGATCTGTCACAATTAATAGAAATTCAAATTGTTTATTTGTATTTGGGACTTTTAGAGCACATGAAAAAAAAAAGATAGCATTGGGATAAAGTTTTGCCAAATTAGTAAAAAGTAGGTAGCATAAAAGGGATTGCTACAATGTAACTTAATTTGTTAGTGACCATTAAAGTTTAAAACAATTATTTCATTACTTTCGATTTCACNTTCTCCTCGCGCCCCTTGAGATACAGCTGTATCAGTATTTTCGTATTTGCGGATGACTTATTGCTAAATTGGAAGAAACATAATGGGCATGACTGATATGATTTGTAATTTGACGTCCACTGCTGAACATAGGCCTTCCCCAACGACTTCCACAATGGCCGGTTGGTGGCGGCCTGTATCCAGCGCCTTACCGCTTTATGAGGTCGTCGGTCCACCTTGTGTGTGGACCATCTACGCACCGGAACGATTTCGTATTGGAAATTCACCTCTATCATTAATTATTTCAAATTCATGTCGAATTAAAAAAAATACCAGTACTTATTGTGCGTACCTTCATTGTGGCCTCGGTTTGCGGGATTATTACCACATTTATCTGTTGACCAAGTGATTTATATTTAAGTTTAGTAGTGGAAGCCGCGAACGTCGCTTGTTTTTCAATCTGCTGTAAATAATTGTTCAATTTGAATAGATGACAGGCAATTTGTCATGAAATTCTTATAACGCTGTTTTATTTATTAAATTGATTTATATCTTTACTAGCTTTTGCCCATGATTCACTCGTGTTAATGTCCTTCTGTCATAGAATGTAGAATTAGGGATAATGTAGAATTTTAATAGTGAAAGAATTTTCCAAATAGGTTTCGGAGTCTATTCAAGACAAACAATCACAATAAAATATTATTATTGTAGACCGAGCTTATGTTGATCATCAAGTTTTTTAGTAAAGAATAACAAGAAAAATACATTACCAATGGTTGTCTATAGACTAATACGAATCTTTAGAACTTAAATAAACAAGACTAACAAAATTCGACGAATCAAAGCTAAAACATTTCTCTCATATTTCTCCCAGACTGTAGAAATTATCTATTATCATGTTTCAAAGGCAAGACACAAAATAAACTCCAGTCGTCAAACACTAAAGGAATCTGCGCCATAAAGACTCCATCCCACGACAATCCAGTTTTGCTGGATCCATTGATGCAGGAACTGGACTGTCTTAAAAACACACATGATTTGAAATCCGAATTACAAATTCAAACGGATCGGTTTTTTGGACACTGCCAAACGGGATGTCCATGTGTAATATTAAATTAATACATTATACAAATTATACATAATTACATACTACTAAACGACTCATAATAAAGCTAAGAAATAAGGAGATCCATAAACGAACTAAAGTCGCTGACATTGGCCTGATGGATTGGCAAGCTGAAGGGGCAATGGGCAGGGTAGTACGCAGAACTGACGGCTGACGGGGCAGCAAGGTCTGGAGTGGATGCCACTTACCAGAAAACGCAACATAAGACTTCCAGGTGGACTGACGACCTCACAAAGGTAGCAGGAAGGAGTTGGATACATGCTGCTACCAACCGTGCGATGTGGAAGTCATTGGAGGAGGCCTATGTGCAGAAATGGACATCCTGTGGCTAAAATGATCATGATAATGACTAATAAACGGGATCCTGTAAAAAATTTGATGTCTCCTTGAGAACAAGCCCTTAGTGTAGACAGAGCTAATGTTAATACCTACCCAAGTCTTTGCAGAAATAAGAAGAAAATACATATCACGTTTCAAAGGCAAGACACAAAATAAGCTCCCATTCGTGTAACACCAAAGAAATGTTCCATAAATTCCATAATACAACGTTCTTTCAATACGGGATGATATTAGAAGGCGTATGCTTCGCTTTCAATAGAACTCCACAAAATGGCTCTGAATAATGAATAATGAAGTACGGCAAGATTAATGGAAAATCACGGCAGCTCAGCAATTTAGTTTAGTTCTAGAAAATAAGGCGGTGATCGGTGCGGGAGCGGGCGGGAGAATGGTCCATGGCCTTTTTTTTACAATCTTATGACGTCCATTATTGGATAAAAGAATCTACTAAGAATATTACCACTTGTTCGTGACAGCCAAATGACGTCCACTGGTAGACAAAGCCCCCCAAGTATTTCCTTATCGACCGTTCCTGAACTGCCCGCATCCAGGTTCTTCTAGTGACCTTCACTAGATCGTTGGCCCACTGTCCAATTATCACTACTGTTTCTGTACTGCTTATCGCAACCTTCACCACATAGTTGGAACACCGTCAGATCATCCAGTCAGTGGTCGCGTACTTTTCTGTCCCAGAGACCATCAGTTCTACAGGTACTGTGCCTTGCCTACGGCCGCTTAGATAGGCTTGATTGCATTGGCCATTCGTTGCAAATTATAAGTAAATATCTAGGTACATACGACATTGTACATTTAATACAAATATTTCTGTATCAATACAACGGGATTGATGATGAAAACGGGCATCAGAATCAGATTTGTGTTACCGCAATTTCTATTATACCTTTTAATCGTAGCTAATATTTGCTTGAGTGACAGAGATAAAATTGGTATTTACTCAGTGTTGGTGTTCTGATTTTCATCTCCGCTCCGCTCAAGTAGTGAACCCGCGCCCGAACATCCTTGTTAGCGAGTGCCAAGTCACGATCGCACCATAAACCAGTGTGTAGGTAACCGGGAAATTTCCTATACCGGGAACTTCCAAGATTAAAATATGGAGTTTGTTCTGAGGTTACATTTACTTATTCACTTTGTTCTATGTATTATGTAGCACATAGTACGCAGAACTGACGGTCGATGGGGCAGCAAGGTTCTGGAATGGAGGTCGCGTACCGAAAAACGCAGCGTGGGATGTCCACTCATAAGGTGGACCGACGACATCATAAAGGTAGCAGAGAACTTCTGGACGCAGGCCGCTACCAATCGATCAAAATGGAAAACATTGGGGGAGGCCAATGCTCAGCAGTGGACGTCCTATGGCTGAAATGATGATGATGATGACGATGATGATGATGATGATGATGATTAAGTCCTATTCTACCCTGCCGGATCCACACGCCCTGATCATTCTGCCTGTGGATGTCGTAAGAGGCGACTGCAGGCCAAATGCTCCATTTGCCTCTGGTAAAACAGAGAGGATGATGATATTGATGTATTATGTCCAGTTGTACCAGTGGAGACCTAAAGAGGCGCATTGAGGACCTTTCAGAAAAAATGTCATTCAAAAACTTACGAGGTATGACGAGGTCTTTCGGCAGCCGTTTTCATAATAGAGACCATTTATCTGCAAATGTAGTGACTGTGTAGGATACCTGAAAGACTCGATGACCCGACGACCTGAAAGCGTTCTCATTAAACTCATAAAACTCATTTATTTTTGCAAATAGGATTGTAAAAAGCACTTTTACATGTCCCAATATTATATGGGTCTAAGACGATTTGGTGTAATAGTTTATGACATACCTATTAATTAAATATCAAATCGAAATATTACGTACTGAAAATGGCAGGCCAAATTCTAAAATGTATGCTACTGAATACTAAATCACCAAAGAGCTTTATCGAACTGGGAGCAGAAATTCGTTTGACTACAGTTTATTCCAAATAAGCGAATGTGAGCTGATGGAATAAATTAATTTCGTTCCTAGGATATTAGTAATTTGATACTAACATTTGCTGGAAAGGCCTGACTTTGAATAACGTTGGGAAGAAATCAGAAACTACGTTTATACAACACGAATTAATTATTGGAAGTCTTGCTAGGTAATTAGTTTTCTGTGATTTGTATTACTCGTGCCTATAGCCATATTGATAGCTTAGAAATATTATGAGAAGTACGTTAATTAGCCTGTACAAAATGGGTTCGTTTGTTCGTTTCAGCCGAAAGACGTCCACGGCTGGACAAAGGCCTCCCCCAAGGATTTCCACAAAGACCGGTCCTGCGCCGCTCGCATCCAGGCGCCTCCCGCGACCTTCACCAGATCGTCGGTCCACCTAGTTAGAGGCCTGCCTACGCTACGTCTTCCGGCTCGGGTAATATGAAAAATCAAATCAAATCACAAAATGGGTAGGTAATATGAAAAATCGCGTATGAACAAATTAATATGTAGCTCTTCTTCTCTATGTCTATAATATGCTAAGAATAGGAAAAAATGGAGATTAATTATTATTGACATTTTGATACATATTTTACAGATCATGTACCCAACCCGAAAAATTTATGAGAAGGATGAGACGTCATAGAATGAATACGGAATAACTCGTACCGACGCACTGCGTTACAAAGACGTTTGAAATAATATTCATTACACATTCATGTATAAAAACGTCTTGAAAATCAAGTCATCATCATCATTCACTGATTGACGTTCAAAGTCAAAGTCAAAGTCAAAATTTCTTTATTTGTTTAGACTAATGATAAATAGTTCTTACAAATCTGGGGGCACGGCAGTGCCCCCACCAAGTCGAGCAAAAAAGCGGCACGGCCGTACCATCCTTTTCTCGAAGCAATTCAGGCCATTTTCGACCGCCTGTAACTTCGTTGTGGATAAAACTAGAAGGCTGAATTTTCATTAGCTATGCAGGCATTGTAAAGACTCGGTATATTTCAAATTTCATTCAATTTGAACCAGTAGTTTAAGAATTATAACGGGTCAAAGTTACTTAATTTTGTCACTCACTGACTGACTGACTGACTGACTGACTCACCGATCATCAAAATTCTAAGGCACTTCTAGCAGACCTAGAAGCTTCAAATTTGGAATATAAGTAGTGTTTGGTGTATGAATCAAGGAAAAACTAAAATATTTGGGGGCACGGTAGTGCAACCGCCAAGTCGAGTAAAATTTTTCAATTTCGGTCCAGTTTTCTAGATACATAACTGCTGTCTACAAAATACAAAAAGAAATGAGATCCCATCAAAAACAATACTTGTCAAAAAAACCAAGTCTCGCAACTCAGTTGTTCTACGGTAAAAAGTTGTGAGATCCATGTAATACCAAGTCCAGGCCAGGAAATCTTTAACGTTTTACATAAATATATTGACTTGGCCATCGCATGAAAACACGTGTAAATTAAATTATTTAGTGCGATGGCCAAGTCAATAATTTATGTAAAACGTTAAAGATTTCCTGGCCTGGACTTGGTATTACATGGATCTCACAACTTTTTACCGTAGAACAACTGAGTTGCGAGACTTGGTTTTTTTGACAAGTATTGTTTTTGATGGGATCGTCATTTTGCTCTTAAGGAGCCTCTACATGTCTCATAATCTTTTTACCCTACCAGCGCTTCGAGACCAACAATTGGCAAGTGCTGAGAAGAAGCGCCGCAACAAACTCAGTCACCACTGTCTGCTGGTTAATATAAATAAATAGAAATAGTAGTAGTAGGTACATTCGATTCAGGAGCAGTTCACTGAATTTACCATGCATGTTCCTACACACTATACTTACTTGACATCAACACCTTACATTGTATTCTGAAAAATTGAAACCGACTATAACCGTCTCTATCATTCACAAATGAGTGAGAGAGACAGTAAATGTGTTTTTATCGAAAATATATTTCGTAATAGGGCATCGCAGCTTTGGAAATCAATAAAAATGCCTGTTTCTTAACAATAGCCAATAAAGACCATTATAGTATCGCGTTACAATAGATCGGGTCCGCACGAGACGACCTATGACCTGACTCTATATGGCTTAATTGACTTATTTTATGGTGAAAAGTTTCTAGTATATGCGAACAATAGGTTAATACCGAAAAGGGAGTTGTTATAATCTATCTTTGTCATAATAATGCTATCAGTTATTCCATACAGAACCGTTATACATACGTCTGAAAACTTAGTCAAAACAATAATAGTAGTCAATGCTGCGACGATACATTTAGTAATCGTCATTTAGTATCTACTGCAATAATAAAATTAATGTAAGGTGGACCGACGACCTTATAAGTAGCAGGAAGGCGCTGGATATAGGCCGCTGGCGCGATTGCTGATGTTTAGCAGACGTCCTGTGGCTAAAAAAATACACTCGAATTGAGAAGCTCCTCCTTTTTTTGAAGTCGGTTAATTATGATGGTGATGATAATGATGATGATGGTAAGTGCATGAATGGGCTTAGTTTGTTATAGCTATAGTTTCCATTTCCGCATATCTCTCTAGACAACCTTATCTAGGATTTTTTGATACACCTTTCAAAAAAATTATGTTTCATATTATATACATACCTACCTACGCCATATGCATAAAAGCTCCCCTACCTCGAAAGTTCAGACATGAACGCACTAATCGCGGTAGGCTGTACTCATTGTCCGCTACCGGAAGCGGAAGTCGCCATCTTCTAGCGGGAGTCACTTAACCGCCATTGTGTTTTGTCGGCGACAGAATGCGGGACAGTTCTTGCGTGTAGGCATTACTTGCATGAAGAAAGTATATTTTTTAAACTCATATTAGAAAGAAGGAAAAAAACTTAGCACCTTAGGCGTTTATTTATACACTATGACTGTGACTTTCCAGTTGATATTTTTATGTAGCAAATAACATAAAGATTACCTTTAAAACCCTATTTTTATAATCTAAATATATACAGGGTGTTTGGTAAATGGGTATATGAGTCGACACTAGCCCATGTTAACATGGGCATATAAATGGTATAGTTACGAGCAGAAAATTTATATCACAAATTTAATTATTTTAATTTTCATACAAATCGGATTTTATAAAATTTATTAAAAAAAATAATTAAATGATGATATCAATTTTCTGACTTCACCATATGTCGGCTCATATACCCATTTACCTAACACCCTGTATAACTCAAAGGTGACTGACTGAATGACTCACTGACTGACACAGTGATTTATCAACGCAAGCCCAAACCACTGGACGGATCAGACTGAAATTTGGCATGCAGGTAGTAGATGTTATGACGTGCATCCGCTAAGAAAGGATTTTACGAAACTCCTCCCCTAAGGGGGTAAAACGGGATCCACGCGTACGAAGTCGCGGGGGGCCGCTAGTCTAAAATATGAAAAGAAAGGGTAAATTCATTAAATTTCAAATTTATAAAATATACACAAAGCAGGTAGAGCCTATTCTAAAAATATATATTTTTTTGTACAAAAAACCCAATACATAAACAAATTTGAACAAACAGAAATTCCATTACGAAACATCAAACGGCTCGGGCGTTGAAATAAAATTGTTTAAATAATTATAATACCACTCTGCATGTTCGGACAGAACCTTTAGGGGTACAGTCGGACAAATTAAATGCATTGCGTTTCAGGAAAAAAAACAGTCAAATAAAAAATACAAAACAATAAAATCAAATCTGTAATGGCACTTTGATCATCTATTTTTATAAAAACACTGAAAAACTACTGAGAAATTGCTGTGGAATTGAAATATTATTATTCTTAGGTACAATTTAAACAGTGTTCATTGAAATAATACCTACGTCAGTCATCAATAATAAACTTCCTAAATTAACAACTCTCGAAACTGACTCAAATGGAGAACTCCTGACTCTTTTGAATTAGGTAATGCATACTACAACAGTAAAAAAAATCATTAAAATGTTTCCTTTGAAGAATATATTTTTTTAAGTTTTCTCTTCTTATTACAGCTAGGTGCAAAAATGAAATCAGTGATAATTTCATTCAATAGAAAGTTAAAAAAAACCTTAAAGATACAGTATTTGTATGGGACCATCATAAAAATTCAATATTTTTGTGTAAATTTTATTTGTTTTATTTTTGTGTCCGACTATACCGTATGTAGATTTGGGAGCAAACGAATCGATATCTTCCAAAGAATCTACCAATTAAATCGAGACGGGCAAACGAGCTGTCATAGACCTATGAATGCATAGATCTTTCACATTAATAGAAATTCAAATTGTTTATTTGTATTTGAAACTTTTTAGAGCACTTGTAAGAAAATTAAAATAAAGGTAGCATTGGGATAAAGTTTTGCCAAATTAATAAAAAGTAGGTAGCATAAAAGGGATTGCTAAAATGTACCTTAATTTGTTAGTGACCATGAAAGTTTAAAACAATTATTTCATTACTTTAGATTTCACAGGCTTCAGAAATATTTCACAAATGGACCAGTACTTACTAAACAGCCTACTTTATTAATTGTTAGTTAAGATTTTATTATTATCAGAAATCAAACTGTCTAAAACTTTATCAGGAACCGGTGACATTGTCCCTATGTTGTAACCACCTTAGTTTGATCTAATAGGTAAGTTCATAACAGTCTATCAGGAACTTTATAAGTTGTGAAAGAGTCTCTAAAGGAGAGTCCAGACTATACCATATTTGTACCTAAGGCCCAGTTTCCACCAAAGCGGAGCGGAGCAAAGCGGAGAATTGTCAGGCCGTCAATTTTTTTTTATATAATTTGACAGTGGCGGCGACGCGGCGCGGCGTAGAGCAGTGCGGAGCGGAGAAGAGAAGTGAAATAAATTAAATCTCCGCTCCGCTCTACTCCGCCTTAGACCTGGTCCAGGAGAGCGAATTCTCCGCGAATCCTACGCGCGTAGAATCGTACGCACGTTGGCGAAATACTATCAGCCAATACATTGCGTCCACAAGACACGCGCGAGTTGTAAATTCGCGCGTAAATCACGATCATACAACGCTCGTGTTCGCCCGGAGACATTCGCGGCGAATTGGCCCTCCTGGACAAGGCATTATTGGAACCGGGTCTTAGGAATGGAAACAAATGAAAAGCTAAACAATTAATTAAGAAAGGTGCCGCCTCTAAGCGTTTTCTCTCTGTAGACAACATACATCAAACGAAGCAAGAACTCTGGACGCTAATTAAAATAGATGACCCATTTACATAGTTATTGGGATTTACTGCGACGGCTTTGTTGTACTAAACGGTGTCTCACGCTTTACGTTTTTATTTTTAGGGTCCAGTGCTTGGAGAAATAAAGGTACCTACACTAGGCCCAAAAGTATTTTTTAACACTGCCTGTCCTCGTCGTTGGCATATCAAATTGTCAGTAATATAGGCGAGGTATCTATAATCGTCGATAAGATTTTGGTACAACGCGCATCCTAGCCCGGCTGGTAAGCTAAATATCTACAAGTATGCTTGTTTAAGGAGGCCTGCCCACGCTACGTCTTCCAGCCCGTGATCGCCACTCGAGAATTTTTCTGCCCCAACGGCCGTCGTCTCTACGAGCTATGTGCCCCGCCCACTGTCACTTGACTCTACTAGGTGGACCGACGATCTGGTGAAGGTCGCGGGAAGAGTCTGGATGCGGGCAGCGCAGGACCGTTCACTGTGGAAAACCTTGGAGGAGGCCTTTGTCCAGCAGTTGACGTCATTTCGCTGAAACGAACGAAGCTTATTTAAGAAGTGCCCTCTTTGTCAATGTTTTGTCTTTGTCAATGTTCTGTTTTTGTTTTGTTTTGTTTAATGTTATTTTTTTATTTTTATTTATAATGTTGGTTGGAGAGGCTCCCGCTGAAAACCAGCGTCGGGGCACGCGTGCATGCACGCGTGTCTCGATTAATGCTGAGCGGGCGCCTTTTTGGCACAAAAATATGCGTGTATAGTTTTAAGTCCCTTTGTTCTGTTTTTTATTTTTTTCCTTTTTTGTGTCAAATAAAGTTTTTCTTATTCTTATTATTCTTATTCTTAAGTGCGTTCTTCACAGGGCGATCAACGGTATCGAGCAAGTGTTCTTTCTCTCCGCTTTGCACTGGAGGAAAATCGAACCTTAACTTCGAACTCCTATATTCTTCTATTTAATTTCGTTGCGGGTCCAATGACAGCTTAACATTCCCCCGGGACAAACTAGATCTTCACTTTCTGGGTTTTTATTGGCGGTCAAGCTGTAGATCCTGGCTACACAGGAGTTGCAGCGATAGGAACGAGAGGTGGTAATAGTATTTTTTAACCTGCTAACCTCTCCAGGTAAGTGTATGCTTGTTTTAGAACTGTCACCACTACTTAGTCGAGCAATCAACGGGTATTGAGAAACTTAAACTGTGCTACTATTGTCGGCTATAAAGTCAAGAGGCCAATATTGAAGTATCATTAAATTACTTGAACGTTAATCATCGAAATGAAATAATTTAAGTGGACCCAATTAACGTTCGCTTATTGTTGACCGATAAAAGTCCTGTTTTATTTATAACGATGGCCCTTTGTGTTTTAATTAGCGCCCTTATCCTGACAAGTTTGGGGAGTGATCAATAAAAGTCATTAAGGCACGGACAAGTGAACAATGTTATATGGGTTCCAAACTTAATTAACTCAATTATTATGAAAAAATAAACAAAATTATGAACTGGCTTCGCCCTCGTAAAATTCAGTTTCTTATAGATCACTAGCTTTCCGCCTGCCGCTTCGCCAACGTAGAATTTTTCGGTTTTTTATATTATAACCTATGACACTCAGCAATAATGTGGCTTTCTATTCGTGAAAGAATTTTTAAAATCGGTTCAGTAGATCCCGAGATAACCCCTTACAATTTAACAAATACACAAACACACAAACTTTACCTTAAATTATAAGCCTGTACAAGTTTCATTAAAATCAGAGAAAGAGTAACAAACATACATCCATATATTCATCGTCACAAATTTTTTACATTGTATTTTAACGCCCGTATTTACAATCATTACTATTAGGTCTCACAGTACGCGTGGACGCACAGGGTCACACACGAACCAATCACAGAGCTCTATCCAACGCTGTGCCTTCGATTTGCTGAGTAATATTCGTAGGTTAAGTTTCACTTGAAGAATCAGTTATTTTGTAATAAATTAATATTCTGTATTTGAAGAAGTCATTTTCATTGCTTAATCAGGTAGGTTTTATAAGACAAAAGATTAAATTAATTAGGTTTTCCCAGAAAAAAATTAGATCAACTTTCAAGATAGAACAAAACTGGTGCTTTTAGCTGGAACTGGACCAGGCTACGAACTTATTTATCAAACCAGAGCTTTCAAAGCTTATCCGAGCTTTGGTCTGTTTGAAGATAGCTGACGTTATCATTGACACAGCTAAGTACAGAAATTGTTTTATAGATTTTAGAGGTACCTACACAGCTTAGATACAGATAAAAGAACCATTGAATGAGTTTAAATAACATACGCTTGTTTTGTTTTGTGTCAATAATTATACAATGGTTAATTAGTTACATCGTAAAGGTAGCAGGAAGGCGCTGGACGCAGGCCGCTACCAACCGGCCAACATGGAAAGCATTGGGGAGGAGCATTAACGCCCGTATTTACAAACGATGCTTCCATAAGTGAAGCAGCAAATCGACCCCACAGCATTGAATAGAGCTCTGTGATTGGTTCGCGTGTCACCCTGTGCGTTCACGGGCACCGTGAGACCTCATAGTAATGTTTGTGAATAGGGCGTAAATGTTGTTTCTATATTTTAGCAAATAATATACTACATTCAGACTACTCGTAAATTGGACACCGCTGTCGGTCGCGTTTTAAATAAGTGTCATTAAACAGATTAATTTTATTTTCGGGCATAAAATCTAAAATCACAAAGCACCAATTTTAAAACACATGAAACGCCTGTCACAATGAATTTATAGCAATTTTAAACTCTTTATTCTACTAATAACCTTTCACTTTTTGAGTTAGGGAGTCCCTTTGACTAGTTCACAGCGTTTATTAAAGTTAAGCCCTCCGTTCACGGTGCAGGGCAAACTTCGCTGTTCAAATATTGTTTCGCTATTTTAAGCTTGGAACGAAATATTAAAGAGAATTTAATTTTACACTAATATTTTAGGGCAAGACTGTTTTGGCTGATAATGATGATTGCAATGTCAATTTGAAGATATTTTAAGGTTTGTTGGAATATTGAAGTGAGTAGAGTGTAAAAGAAGATTATAACTAGATGGAATAACGAACTTAAAAAAAAACAACAGTATTGTCAAAATTAAATAAAAGAGAAGAGAAAGATATTAAATAGTATTTTTAAACTAATGTTATCAACAATAATGTCTTGTCTACTGAAAAATAAAAACAATACAGAATACAAGTATTTAGTAAGGCTTACGAAACAGATGCAACATTCTAGAAAATAAAGCTATCTACAATAATTATTCTGACTCTACAAAAGTTACAGGTTATTTTAAAGAATTAAGCTGCTACCAATATTACTCGTAGTTATTTACCTGTTTTATGTGTACTCCCTTTAACATCGCCATTAAAATAACGCTTTGTAAGAACCGAACGCGAACATAAATTATACTAAACGCTACCAGTTCTACACCTAAACAATTAGCTCTTAACCCCCCAACTTAGGGTTTATTTTCGCGAAGCAGGCATAGATAATTTCGTGTTAATGACTGTTCGGAATATGTGACGTGCTCTAAATCTTCGTTTGGATTGTGACGTTTATGTTGGACAAGTAATTAAGAGGGTAACCGACAACGTGGGAAGTGGGGTATGTTTTCCGAGGCGTACGAGGCATAATGCGGCATTTTGTAGAAAAAATAAAGACTATTTATGTGTTGTGTTACTTAACAACTCTTGCGATGGAGAATACGTACTGTTTGACACCTAAATTCACTTAAATAATGTGAAAAACATGTGACATGCACAATTTTATTTTTCTTTCGTATGGGGTGAAAATGAAAAGAGTAATTTTTAAAGTATGTGGTAAAATCAAATCAAATCATATATTTTGCGAAAATGGGTTTATATCAGTAGATGTAATAATTTTTCAAGTAGGTACCTCCATCTTCCACCTTTAGGCATGCAAAATTATTACTGTAATTAGAAAAAAAAGGCAATTTTTCTGATGACAAGAGTATGTTTTCCCCTTTAATAGAATAAAAAAAAAGCATTATATTTAATTGTGGTTAAGTTTCAGGTGTGATTGCAGTCAAATATTTGTATTGTGCCAGCCAATGCAATGTTCTTTCATGAAAAACTTATAATATCGGTAAGAAACTATGTATTCTTTTTCTAATATTAAAAAGCTTTACAGCTGTGGTAAGTTAACAAACCTCTTTCTTATTTATTAGAAAACTTAGATTACCCTCAAAACTAAATTCCATAACATCGGATCCCACAATCAACTAAAAAGTGCAAATAGCCAAGTAATCCAATCGAAATGTGTGGATTGCATGTCTGAGGTACATTTCCAAGACGATGTACATTAGGAGGTATTGTTTGCAGTCCATTGTACTGTGCCACTATAGGCGCCTAAGTTCTGTGCGGACGCACGTAGCGAATGCACAGGGCAAGGGAGCAGTAGGCCTAATTCACAGTAACAGTTCTAAATCCGCATTCAAAAGGGTCATTTCGATAGAACGATTACTCGATAGGATTTGTTGTCGTTGAAGTTTTGTTACGTGATGAGGCTATTGTAAGCCCTGCTACGTTAGGACAACAACTCCCGGCTCCGTTTCATTGGGCTCCGGTGGACACCGTCGGGTTTTAGTGGGTAGTCCCGCCTTTAGCCTAACATGAATCGTAAGGCAATTAAACGAACCAAAACAAAAACGAAATCTAAACAGCTTTTCGTACAACTACATTAACACCCCCTCTCTATCAGCAGTCCGAACCGTATCTACTTGTTAACCAAAGCTGCTGACGGTACGATACGATCTGATTTATCTGTACGCTGATATAAACCACGTAGCAGGAAATGTACAGTCAGCAAAAAACGACTAACAACACAGCCAATTATGTTGTAAAGAAGACGTTGGTTGAATAAATAACTTTGAAGAAAAGAAAACGGTAAAGACGTTGTTATTTTAGTTACAAGTGGGTTTTGTCCCCGGTTGCTTTAACGTGCAAATCTCAGGAATTACAATCCTATTTGAGAAAATAATTTTGTGTTGGATAGCCCATTTAACAATAGGGGCGGAGCAGTAAAGAAGAATGTCGCAAAATATATTTTATATTCAAACTATTTTCACGCGTACGAAGTCGCGGGCACAGCTAGTCTTCTATAATATAAAAATGAATCGCAAAATGTGTTGGTAAGCGCAGTTTTTACGGCGAGAAAAATTCTAATAATTTCCGGGAAACCCCTAAAAACAGCCCTTTTTTCATGCGAGCGAAAGCGCGGGCGGAATGTCAGTTTTAAATAAAAATAATATCAACTTTAACAATTAAGTTGCAGTCACTTTATGACACATAAAACAGTCACAAGCAATTTAAAGAAATAATGTTTTCTACCAACTTTAAGAGCCATTAAAAATAATTATTCAAGCTCACAATTTAAAAGCTTCAACACTCAACTTATTACAGTTCTACAAAGGTTAAAAATAACCGTGGCATGATTTAAATAACCGCTGTTATAATTATGAGAAAAGAATTGCATTTATAGGGCTGCGTCTAAGTTGAGGGATCGAATCCCACTGCAAGCAAAATAATTTTAGTCTGACTGTTGGAAGAAATAAAAACAAAAACTTTTGCGTTGCATAAAATAAGCCGAAACGACAGGCTAATACAGTCAATATTTCAATATTACCTATCTTCTTATCGCGTTAAAACCTGTTAAAAAAATTAAGAAATCAAAAAAATATCCTTGGACATTTACACTGCGCCGTCTGCACGAAGCAAAACTTAGGTATAGGTACCAGCAAACGGATAAGTACTTCAATACTTTTTTAAATAAATACAATTTAATTTATTTATTTTATAAAATTATAAAATATCATCTGAGAGCAAAATATGATTATACTTAGTTTAATTAAGTTGCTTGTGTAATGGTACAACGTATACATATTTTTTTATATGAATAGGTAATACATAGCAGACGCAATATTATGTTAAATACTCCCAGGATAATATTATGACTTTACAAAATAAGGAATTTACTTTATAAAAATAAAGAAGAAACCCAATTTAGAGCCTTCAAAAATCTTGTTAAACTCCACAATCGTTAAAAATAACTGAAGAATGATTTAAAATAACCGCCTTTATAATTAACGGTAAAGTTCAGGGTTGGCAATTCGAGTCCTGACGATGGCACATTAAGCTTTACACTGAGGCATTTTATGTGGTAGAAATAAGTGTGTTTTTGCAAAAACAATGTATAGGTTGACGTGCTGCTGTAAATTTTTAAATAACTTATCGTTTTTAATACTTGTTGCAAATTGTATTGTGGTAATTTGTTGTATTTTTAATGGACTCATATTTTGTGTACCAATTAGGAACATTGACAGGTTATAATAATAACTCTTTATTTGCACAAGAAAAGTAAATTGAGTTGAAAAGAAAACTTAAAATGGGAGTTGATGCTATCAGGGACTTTTTTTTAAGTAAAGCCTGTTATTTTGAAAATTATAAATAACTTGAAAACGTGGGTTCAATTCCCGCCTTAGGGTTCGATTTTTTCAAGTTACTTATTTATAATTTCCAAATTAGTATGAGATGCAACTCTTAATGCTAAAAATTAAATATTAAGCCTGTTATTACTTTCTTTTATTTGATCACATAATTATGTTTTATTTTTTGCCAGCACTATGGATTTTTACCGACAATTTTATCAATCGTTCTAAGGATAATTATTAAATAAATAGAGTAAGTCCTATTTTAAATTCGTTCTGTAATACGAATCTTATTACAGAACAAAGCTGTTCAATTTCAAGTTATACATCGAGGTCTTATAATGTTTGAATTTCCATAATTTAAAGCAATCATAAAGAAAAAATCTATGACTGATTCAAATCAAGTTTTAAGATTTTTTTTGTGTTCACCTCAAAATCAAAAATATTTATTCAATTTAGACCACAAGTGGCACTTATGAACGTCAAAAGCGGTTGGTAGCATATTATTTTTTATCGATTAATCAATTTAAGACCTCAAATACTAAGGGTCACAAAATTCAATAACGCCGTGCAAAAAACCCTTTACAAAGCCTTATCTACACGCAGATCGCCAGCCCTGAGCCCAATAATCGAGCGTGAAGAATATTAAGGCTCTCACAATCAAAACAGCCCGAAAGGACGAGGAATCATCCTGTAATGTGTCGCGACGGGGGGCAATGGTACGCCATAGAGATGCGACTTGTCGTAGAAAATATTTTACAAATTAATGTCATCATCATCATCATTTTAGAAAGATGTGCACTACCTACTGAACATGAGTCTCCCCCAATGATTTCTATATTGCGCGGTTGGTAGCGGCCTGCATCCAGCGCCATCCTACTACCTTTGTGAGGATTGTGTACATAGTCACGCCGTAAATAGCCTGCTGTTTGTTGCGTATCCCTAGTGATACAGACACTGACAGATACAGACAGCGATAATCGCGCGGTTACAAGGCAGTTGCTAGACATTTTTATCTAACCGTAACTGTACGGTTACTACCTACCTCAGTGCTTCGCCAATGAGAACCACTCAATAATCGAGCGGTTATTACTCGTATCTGAATCAGGCCTAATAGCGTTGTTTGCAGTTACCTACCAAAGTAAAACAACCTACGCAAAACCACTTAAAAATCGTAAATAACTCTATCGCCAGCCCTGAGCCCAATAATCAAGCGTGAAGGATATTAAGGCGCTTCTCACAATCAAACCAGCCCGAAAGGACGAAAGAATCATACTTTAATGTGTCGCGGCGGGGGGTGACGCGATGATAGGTCAAGGAGTGGGGACGCCATAGGGATTCAACTTGACGCGGGAAATATCTTTCAAAGTACTCTGTAAATACTATAGAGCAGGTCGAAAGACAACCTAGTGAAGAAAGGAAGTCGCTGGATACGGGCAATGCAGGTCCGGTCAATTAGGAAATCCCTATGAGGTGCCTTTGCCCAGCAGTGGATGTCATTTATTAAGTAAAGCAATCTACGCAAACTAGAAAATTAAAAATGCGAAGTAACTAGGTAACCGTTGGCCTGTTTATTGTATCTTTTCACGTTTGCAGCTCCGAAACAAAGAAATGAAATTACCTTCTTAGCGATGTTTATTAAGCTACTTTTTCTCACCAAGTACAAAGGGTTTTATGGGTAACCGTTTCTTAAGTAAGTAAACAATGTAAAAATTATTGTGAAAAGTAATCATTAATGTACTTTATTTAAGATAAACTTATTTAAAGTTTTTGATTGGCCAATAAAACACATTAATAAATAATATCTGTAAGACATAGCATGTATAGTAAGTAATTATAAACCTTATAATCGCAACTCTGTGGCGCTCGTCGCTGACACGCGCTGCGCCCAGCGGGGCGTCACACCCTTAAGTGTTGAAACGTACAAATCGCCGACGGAGGCGCCTTAAATCGCTTGTAAACGACCGGCTTGTTTGTCTGTTTTGTTTTTAAAGTTCTTCTCATATGGAGTTATGGTATTTCGTTATGAATTAATTTATGATGCGGTTAAGCGTTCAAAATAATGGAAGAAGATTTTTTTTAAAGAAAATAAATAGAATTTAGTTAATTTTAATTAGGTAGGTACCTACTAGTTCATGCACTGCGTGACTGTATTAACAAACTATGTAGTTATTTTAATTGTAATGTAGGTAATACACAATGAAATAATACGAGTAAGTTACTTGTATTTCCGTTCGAGGCATAATTTGAAAAAAATATTTTCACTTAAATGAAAATATAGGTCCCAAAAAATACCTAAATATTTTTATACGTTGGAATTTCGGCTTCTGGTAATACCTACTATGAAAAAGTTTTAATAAAAATCCGCTCAATATTTTAACAAACATACATTTACATACAATTCCTAAAGTCTAGACTAACAAACACATACCTATTATATAAAATTCCTAAAGCCTAGACTGTGTAACACTAAATTAGATTTCAAAGATGTCCTAAAACAATTTAGTCCTAAGCCCAGATTAGATCTTGTCAAAGAGAAAGGTCCGAAACTCGGATAGGCCCTTATCTATACTCCTATACTTTATACAGGGTGTTGATTTCAATCCTCGCCATATTTAGGGAGTTCAATAAGTAGCTTACTCTGATCACGAATCAGTAAAAAAATTTACTTGGAAAATAATTAAAACGGAGTTAATTAAGTCGCTTATGCTCACGAATCAGTAAAAAAATTGACTTCGAAAAAAATTTAAAACGAACTTTAGCTTAAGTTAGTCGAAGAAAAATGACTATTTACACTACCTACTTTACGTGGCTTCCTTCAGAGGCTATCCGACATGATAAGCGAGCGATCCGCGTATCTGGATGGTGCCGCAGTGTAAACTTATTTCATTATTGCGAGCCACAGTTCAATTGATGTCGCACGAAAAATATTCGCTAAACATTCCTGTTTCGATTGTAATTTTTTTTGTGGATAATGCGTTTATGTAAGTCATAATAGATCACCTAAATAAATATGGCGAGGATTGAAATCAACACCCTGTATAAGTACCTACTAATATAAAGCTGAAGGTTTGTTTGGTAGAACGTGCTAATCTCAGGAACTACTGGTCCGATTTGCAAAATTATTTTTGTGTTTGATAGCTTATTTATTGAGGAAGGCTTTAGGCTTATAAAATTATCCTACAGCCAATAGGGGTGGAGAAATAAAGAAAAATGTTGCAAAAACGGGAAATATATTCAAAATCAATTTTCACGCGTACGAAGTCGCGGGCACAGCTAGTCTAGAAATACCTAGTAACAAATGACACACAATCTATCTATCTATCTAAAGGCTTATCTAAACGTTTTAGTTAGATCGAATGTCCCTCGATCGTTTGATAGCATAGATCGTGTTCCATCACGTTTGCTAATTTCATTGAACAGTGGTTCTCAAACATTTTCTTTTGTTTTTAATATTTTATTGACATAAGATTTTTTTTAAACAATATAATTTGTATTGCACAAACTTATAGTCCCATACTCGGGACCTCGTATTAAGCGTGTGTTACGGAGTAGGTACCCGAGTTACCCGCGTTCCTCGGATCACGAGTCGACCAGTCCGACCTCTTCACCGGCTATCATGGCTTACAGTATTGCGTTGGGATTCAGGACTGATGTTCGTATAATTTGTCCCTTAGTCGTCATTTCATTTACGATATCCACGAGAAAAGTGGGATCCTTTTCTACTCTGTCAGAACCAC
Source organism: Ostrinia furnacalis (assembly GCF_004193835.3). Classification (NCBI taxonomy): domain Eukaryota; kingdom Metazoa; phylum Arthropoda; class Insecta; order Lepidoptera; family Crambidae; genus Ostrinia; species Ostrinia furnacalis. The sequence continues at coordinate 445,985 of NW_021131609.1, forward strand.
ATTGATTCAGTCATCATAGGAAATGTAAGCCAAATCCTCCATTTGCCTCTAGTAAATCAAGACTGAGTCGTGCTTCCACGCAAGTTGCAGTAGAGAACTGAAGACGAAATGAGCTGATGATGATAATAAATTATACCCCTAGCACATGTCCCTAGAAAATTTAAATACTCATTTAAGTATATTGAGTATTAAACAACCAACCACTAAACCATAGAGCACCATAAACCTTTGCTTAATTACTGCCTTGTAGTCTTTGTTCCAAAACAGTATTTAATTGCCAAAAACCATTGATTTCTTAATAATCTTAATTATTATTTTACCCAGAACATGTTCAAACAACCAAGCTCTGGAATAGACGAACAAAATGGAGGGCATTGAACAAGTTTCCAGCGATCTATAGAGCCGAGTTCTTTTGTCAGGCATTATTATTATTGGGAAGTTTGCCGGACAGGTAGTGAGGAGAAACGCAATTTGTTATCGATATCGATAAAATATAAAATTCATAGACCGACAAGTGAGAAGCTATTGGAGAAATTATGACGGTATACTTTAAATTTTATAAAAAACTACAAGTCATTTTGTCTCATCATGTACCTACTTTGCAAGTTAACCTTCGGCAGGCAACACTTTTTTTGTATACGTAAAAGGCAACAGGGGTGACCAGTCACCCCACAAATTAAATTTGAAATAAATAGCTTTGTGATGAAAAATCAAACTAATTAATTATTAGATCTATTACTTTTTTTCATTATAAAACTAAAAATGCTTTCATTTAACAGTTTATATATTTTTAATAAATATTTTTTTAACATTGAGCACAGTTAAAGCAAATATCTTTGCGATGTTGAGGGCATGAGGGTAGTTGACATTTTATACGAGATGTCTTAACTTTTTTGTCCAGTTTTCTTTGACACAGCACTCACCTTGCCTGCTTCTGTAACTTTGCTAAAGGTGCACCCTCAGGAGGTCCCTAGTTTATATTTAGAATGTCATGTGTAATTGCTCTATAATTCTCGTATCTCTCGCAACAGTTACTATATTTCGTCGTGATGTTTGACTCCAAGGTGATGGAACCAAGAAGACCAAACATGTCCGTTCTTACATAGTAGCACGTTATGTTCGAATTGTGCTAGTAGAACGTCATCGTCGTAACAATTTTTCGCTATTGGAAATAAAGTATTCCTCCTCCGACTGAACTGAGATATTGTCTTCAATTTTGGAAATCTTATTATCATCTGAGCAGCGTTTATCATAGAAATTGACATCAGCAAGTCTATAAATGTATTTTTCGATTTCACCATCCGAAAACAAAGCCATTTTTACTCCAAAACCAATCATTTACTTTAGCAACACGAAAAAATAAAGTATACGTAAAAGGCAACAGGGGTGATGAGTCACCCCAGCAGTGTCAAAATATCAAAAACAGGAACCTAACGCTATATGTTGACGAATGCGACTGATAGCTTTCCCTCCAATTACAGAATAGACCAAACGACAGAAAGACACAACATCAGCAACTAAACGTATCAAGACTTTTTTGAACTGGTGGGGTGACCAGTCACCCCTGTTGCCTTCCGAAGGTTAAGTACGACAATAATTAATGTTCAAATAATGGTGTAGTAAAATTTTATCGACAATTTTAGACGACAAATTAATGTATGGGCTTATCGAGCAAAATCATTAAAATATGCCTCGATTCAAGTTTACCATAATGCGCATCCTAGGCCACACTCTACAGTACAACCCTTCATTGGAACTTAACTTAGCACTAGAATACATTTAGGCTGTTGCACCATCTTACTTTTACTTTGAAAAACATCAAACCGCACCCTTAGAATGAAAGTGACTTAACTCAAAATTCCTGTTACTCTCGATTTCACCATAAACTGACCTTATAAAGCATGCTCTATATCCCTGTATAGATGAAGTGACCTATCTCTTAGTAAAAGCAGAGAAACGCATACTTCGGTCTCTTTCACTTGTCCCGCTTTTCATGTATGCATATTGTGTGAAAGAGGCAGAACTAGTTTTACGTCGGCGGTGCTTGCGAGTGTACGTGTAAAACATCGGCGGATCTCGAATTATATCTGTTTATTACAAAAATACTGTAAAGGTAAGTTCATTATTTTTTAATCATAAAGTGACCTTTTAATAAATAGGTCTGTATTTAAACTAAATATGTTAGAGTATTCAGTGTTCATTTATGGATTCGGTCTGTTTAGTAAAAAATATAAATGAAGGATACACGACACTTTTACGAATAGGACTATTTATGACTGAACTAACCTAATTTAGTTTTGTTATTTTTGATATTGCGCCTGTGTAGAAGAAAAAATAAAAAGGACCGATTAACATATTTTTGGAATATGTCGCTTTAATATAAAATTTGTTTAAGATATGCATAAAGG